>NC_069504.1:689575108-689690108 GCF_027579735.1 Bombina bombina
GTTATCCCAATCATGTAAGAATTTTTTTTATGTTTATGTCCCTTTAAAATGCACCCTGCCAACGTTTTAAGGCTAACTTTGCTACATATCTGCCCACATTTGATATAACTGCTAACAACTGCAAAGCAATGCATTTTATACTAACTTTTTGACAGTGGCTTGCCGTGTTGTCTGTGGACTAAAGCTAGAGTTGCCACCTTTGGCCAGGTTTTTCTGTACACTTATGAGTTACACATGCTGCAGGGTGTGCAGATAGCAACATGCACTGCACACCTAGACAGCAGTCAAATAGTGATCCTAGACAGCACTATTCATGTTCCTCCCTGCATACCCTGCAGCATGAGTAATTCATAAGTATCCAGGAAAACATGGCCGAGGTGGCAACCCTAACTAAAACCCAGATTGGCAGATTGTTATGTTATTCTTTAGCAACACATCAAAAATGTCTTGTAATTACATACGCCTAGATTTAGAGTTTTGTCGGTAAAGACCCGCGTAGTTAACGCTGCTTTTTTTTCCAGTGCACCCTTAAGACAACGCTGGTATTTAGAGTTCTCTGAAAGGCTGCTTTAGGCTCCAAAAAGGGAGCGTAAAGGCATATTTACCGCCACTTCAACTCTCAATACCAGCGTTGCTTACGGTAGCGGCTAGCTGGAAAAACGTGCTGGTGCACGATTCCCCCATAGGAAACAATGGGGCAGTTTGGGCTGAAAAAAATCCTAACACCTGCAAAAAAGCAGCGTTAAGCTCCTAACGCAGCCCCATTGTTTCCTATGGGGAAACACTTTCTAAGTCTGCACCTAACACCCTAACATGTACCCTAGGAGTCTAAACACCCCTAACCTTACACTTATTAACCTCTAATCTGCCGCCCGGCTATCGCTGACCCCTGCATTACACTATTAACCCCTAATTTGCCGCTCCGTACTCCGCCGCAACCTACATTATCCCTATGAACCCCTAATCTGCTGCCCCTAACATTGCCAACACCTATATTATATTTATTAACCCCTAATCTGCCCCCCAACGTTGCCGCTACCTTACCTACACATATTAACCCCTAATCTGCCGACTGGACCTCGCCACTAATCTAATAAAGTTATTAACCCCTAAACCGCCGCACTCCCACCTCACAAACCCTATAATAAATAGTATTAACCCCTAATCTGCCCTCCCTAACATCGCCAACACCTAACTTCAAGTATTAACCCCTAATCTGCCGACCGGACCGGATGTGGGGGGGCCTCGGTTTAGGGGTACATAGGTAGTTTATGGGTGTTAGTGTACTTTAGAGCACTCTAAATACCAGCGTTAGGAAGATCCCATTGAAAAGATAGGATACACAATTGGCGTAAGGGGATCTACGGTATGGAAAAGTCGCGGCTTGGAAGTGAGCGTTAGAGCCTTTCCTGGCTGACTTTAAATACCAGCGGGCGGTAAAAAGCAGCATTAGGAGCCCTTAACGCTGCTTTTGACGGCTAATGCCAAACTCTAAATCTAGGCGAATGTGTTTATTGTTCCTTTAACACTTTCATGACACGATCGCAAAATTTCAATTATGGAATCGGGTCAGGGGGGCGTCCCTATGACGCTAGGCACAACCTCCAGACTGCAATCACATCCAGGAAGCGCCGTTGGCTTCGGGACAGCCAAATGGCTATGACGTTGTATTCCGTCCTAACAGACAGAATACAATGGTATAACAGAGCTAAAAGGTTAAATTTAAAATGGAATCAACAGGAAGTATCAATTCACACGCGCTGATAAGAACAGTTTATACAGATTGGTTAGTGAAGACCACCCCTCCTTTAGTCCCATAATAAAAAGATAGTTTACTCAGCACAGAATTATACAGCTTTAAAATGCTCTCTTTAAATGTTAAAAAAGTGTCTACAAGAGTTTCAGTAATGTATCATGAAACATGTTATAATTTTGAAGATTATAAAGCAGTTTTATCCAACTTTTTCAAATAAACGGTCACAATGGAAATATTTTCACTTTAAAGAGACAGTCAACATCCGACAAAACATGATCCCATATTATTGAACCCCAAACGAACATCCGCCTGCACCGCATCCATTCTGTATTACCTATTTTCTTGTCCTCTTATTCATTCACGATATATGCGTTATTCATCTCTAAATATGGCCGCCTAACTCCTCCCCCTCATCGTTCTTTCCCATGTCTATGCCATTTCAGGCTCGTTCATGTAGGTATGATGACACTCATCATACGTCATCGCGCATGCGCATTTTTTAACAACTGACATGAAATGCCTTGGTCATGGAGCAGTGGGCAAATTTGATTACTCATAGTACTAATGCATATCAAGTGTCGTTCCTATACAATTGTGCATGCGCAAAAGTCCGTGAACGAGTTTTAAAACTCTGACCGAGGATTGCTTTGTGATTGGTGGATGATTTTAAAGAGAAGGTGAATACGTAATGGTGGGGGGAGTTAGGCGGCCATATTTCGATCCGATCAACTCATGTATCGTGGAGGATTAGTAGGACAAGGAAATAGGTAACACCAAAGGGATGTGGTGCAGGCGGATTTTTATTTGGGGTTAAAATAAAATGGGATCATGTTTTGTTGGGTGTTGACTGTCCCTTTAAAAGCTGTCAATTTAATTTTAAAAATTATACTTTTAACAAAATAAATATATATATATATACACACACACACACATTTTATAGAGACATATAGACATGAGTTCCTATATTTGCAAGATGCTATTAAAAATGTAACCCTCATAAAATAAGTGACTAAAGGAAATAAATCAACATTTCATATTTTTACTTTTGCTAACTTTACTTTGTTTATTTTTGCCTTTAATTTAACACAGAAAAACTGAGAAGCTGGAGTGGATCCTGCACAATTGTAAGTTTTGATCCTAAAATGCAACACTCAAAATGACGATTGCTTGATCAGTGCATAAGCTGATTTATATTTGCCCCTAACATAGATGAGCCAAGGTAGTTGCTGTCTGGTTACAGAAGTAATTTGTCCTACAAAATCACAGCATATTGACCTGAACCCTGTCCCCTTTTCTCCCTCTTCAAAGGCTCATAGGAAGGGGGCTCCAGGCATTAGTGGAAAGCAGTAGCATGGATGAACACTGGGGGCGCGATCCGATAAATGGCGTAGTTTGCGGCGCAAGCGAGGGAACCCGCGACGCCCACAGTTTCAGCTCGCAACTCGAGCTATCACATATACGGCGCCCTCAGAGGCTAAAGTGCCGTAAGTCGGATAAACCAGTGATGTCCAGAAATCTGCGCAAGTACAAATTTCTGGCGTTGCCAGTGACTTATGGCACGTTAGAAACTGCCGGCGCCTACAAAACCTGACTAAAGTCTAAATCACCCGCAATGTCTAACACGCCTCCATAACATAGCCCCACACGTCTAACACGCCTCCCTAACATAGCCCGAAACGTCTAACCCTCTATCCGCTATCCCCCCTCACTATCCTAACAATAAAATATGTATTAACCCCTAAACCGCCGCTCCCAGAGCCCGCCGCTACCTAATAAAGTTATTAACCCCTAAACCGCCGCCAGCTATATTAAATCTATACCCCCTATAGTGAGCCCCTAACACCGCCGCCATCTACCTTACCTACCCCCTAAAGTGAGCCCCTACCCCGCCGCTATCTATTTTAAAATTATTAACCCCTAATCTAATCCCCCTACCCCGCCGCAATCTATATTAAATTATTTAACCCCTAAAATACTAAACTATCCCTACCACTAAACCTAAGTCTAACCCTACAAATAGCCCTGAAAAGGGCTTTTTGCATGGCATTGCCCCAAAGTAACAGCTCTTTTGCCAACCCTTAAAATTGCTTTTTGCGGGGCATGCCCCAAAGAATTCAGCTCTTTTGCCAGCCCTTAAAAGGGCTTTTGGCGGGGCTTTGTCACAAAGTAAACTGCTCTTTTGCCTACAATCTACATCCCCCTACACCGCGGCCACCTATAACAAATGTATTAACCCCTAATCTAATCCCCCTACACCGCCGCCAGCTATATTAACTATATTAACCCTAATTATATTAGGGTTAATATAGTTAATATAGTTATTATATTATATATATTAACTATATTAACCCTAATTATATTAGGGTTAATATAGTTAATATCGTTTTTATATTATATATATATATATATATATATATATATATATATATATATATATATATATATATATATATATATATATATATTAAGTATAATAACCCTATCTAACTCTAACATCCTAACTAAACTCTTATTAAAATAAATCTAATATTAATATTATTAATTAAAATATTCCTATTTAAATCTAAATACTTACCTATAAAATAAACCCTAAGATAGCTACAATATAATTAATAATGTTAGGGTTTATATTTATTTTACAGGTAAATTGTTAATTATTTTAACTAGGTATAATAGCTATTAAATAGTTATTAACTATTTAATAGCTACCTAGTTAAAATAATTACCCAATTACCTGTAAAATAAATCCTAACCTAAATTACAAATACACCTACACTATCAATAAATTAAATAAACTACAAATATCTATCTAAAAATACAATTAAATAAACTAAACTAAATTACAAAAAAAACAAAACACTAAATTACAAAAAATAAAAAAAGATTACAAGATTTTTAAGCTAATTACACCTATTCTAAGCCCCCTAATAAAATAATAAAGCCCCCCAAAATAAAAAAAAATTCCTACCCTATTCTAAATTAAAAAAAGTTCAAAGCTCTTTTACCTTACCAGCCCTTAAAAGGGCCTTTTGTGGGGGCATGCCCCAAAGAAAACTGCTCTTTTGCCTGAAAAAAAAACACAATACCACACCCCAACATTACAACCCACCACCCACATACCCCTAATCTAACCCAAACCCCCCTTAAATAAACCTAACACTACGCCCCTGAAGATCTCCCTACCTTGTCTTCACCACACCGGGCCGAACTCCTCATCCGATCCGGGCGATGTCTTTATCCAAGCGGCAGCAAAGTCTTCTCCGTCGAATTCCGATTGGCTGATAGGATTCTATCAGCCAATCGGAATTAAGGTAGAAAAATCTGATTGGCTGATTGAATCAGCCAATCAGATTCAAGTTCAATCCAATTGGCTGAACCAATCATCCAATCAGATTGAACTTGAATCTGATTGGCTGATTCAATCAGCCAATCAGATTTTTCTACCTTAATTCCGATTGGCTGATAGAATCCTATCAGCCAATCGGAATTCGACGGACGCCATCTTGGATGACGTCATTTAACGGTACCTTATTCGTCGTTCAGTCGTTGGCCGGGATGGATGCTCCGCGTCGGAGGAGCGACAAATGAAGATTGAAGATGCCGTTTGATGGAAGATGCTGCCGGATAGAAGAAGACTTTGCTGCCGCTTGGATAAAGACATCGCCCGGATCGGATGAGCAGTTCGGCCCGGTGTGGTGAAGACAAGGTAAGGAGATTTTCAGAGGGGTAGTGTTAGGTTTATTTAAGGGGGGTTTGGGTTAGATTAGGGGTATGTGGGTGGTGGGTTGTAATGTTGGGGGGTGGTATTGTGTTTTTTATTTCAGGCAAAAGAGCAGTTTTCTTTGGGGCATGCCCCCACAAAAGGCCCTTTTAAGGGCTGGTAAGGTAAAAGAGCTTTGAACTTTTTTTTATTTCAGGGTAGGGATTTTTTTTTTATTTTGGGGGGCTTTATTATTTTATTAGGGGGCTTAGAATAGGTGTAATTAGCTTAAAAATCTTGTAATCTTTTTTTTATTTTTTGTAATTTAGTGTTTGTTTTTTTGTAATTTAGTTTAGTTTAATTGTATTTTTAGACAGATATTTGTAGTTTATTTAATTTATTGATAGTGTAGGTGTATTTGTAACTTAGGTTAGGATTTATTTTACAGGTAATTGGGTAATTATTTTAACTAGGTAGCTATTAAATAGGTAATAACTATTTAATAGCTATTATACCTAGTTAAAATAATTAACAATTTACCTGTAAAATAAATATAAACCCTAACATAGCTACAATGTAATTATTAATTATATTGTAGCTATCTTAGGATTTATTTTATAGGTAAGTATTTAGATTTAAATAGGAATATTTTAGTTTATAATATAAATTAGATTTATTTAATAAGAATTTAGTTAGGGGTGTTAGGGTTAGATAGAGTTAATATAGTTAATATAAATACTATAGTAACTATATTAACTATATTAACCCTAATATAATTAGGGTTAATATAGTTAATATATATAATGTAATAACTATATTAACTATAATATATTTAGGGTTAATATAGATAATATAGCTGGCGGCGGGGTAGGTAGATTAAATTAGGGGTTAATAATTTTAATATAGATGGCGGCGGTGTAAGGGGCTTACATTAGGGGTTAATACCATTAATATAGGTGGCGGCGGTGTAGGGAGGGCAGGTTATAGGGCAAAAGAGCTGTTAACTTTGGGGCAAAGCCCCGCAAAAGGCCCTTTTAAGGGCTGGTAATAGAGTTTATTACTTTATGGATATTAGATTAGGGGTTAATAATATTAATATAGCTGGCGGCGGTGTAAGGCGTCAGATTAGGGGATAGATCAGGTAGATGGCGGCGGTTTTAGGGGCTCACAGTAGGGGGTTAGTTTATGTAGATGGCGGCGGTTTAGGGGTTAAATACTTTATTAGGGATTGTGGCGGGGGATCGCGGTTGACAGGTAGATAGACATTGCGCATGCGTTAGGTGTTAGGTTTATTTAGCAGCTAGTTTAGAGAGTTACGGGGCTCCAATAGTCAGCGTAAGGCTTCTTACGGCTGCTTTTTGTGGCGAGGTGAAAATGGAGTAAGATTTCTCCATTTTCGCCACGTAAGTCCTTACGCTGCATATTGGATACCAAACTGCGCGGGTTTGGTATACCTGCCTATGGCCCAAAAAACTACGGGTGACGGCAGAAATATACGCACGTAACTTCTAGGTAACGCCGTATATAGGATACCAAACCCGCGCAAATATTGGCGTCGCCAGCTTTTGCGGGCGACGATTTTTATCGGATCGACCCCTGGATGTAGGGAACTTCTGGGTGCATTGAACCCTAAGCACCATCCTTAGAGTATCCATTGCTCTTAAAGGGACATGAAACACCAATTTTTTTCTTTCTCGATTCAGATATAGAATACAATTTTTAAACAGCATTCCAATTTGCTTCTATTATTTAATTTGGTTTATTCTTCAGATATCCTTTGTTGAAGGAATAGCAATGCACATGTGTGAGCCAAATACATGAGGCATCTATGTGCAGCCACCAATCAGCAGCTACTGACCCTATCTAGATATGCTTTTTAACAGAGGATATCAAAAGAATGAAGCAAATTAGATAATATAAATAAATTGGAAAGTTGTTTAAAATTGCATGCTCTTTCTTAACCATAAGAGAAAAAAAAATTGGGTTTCACGTCCCTTTAATTAGCCACAACACTGGTGGTAAAGTGACCAATATATATTGTATGTGTATTCTTGAACTGTTCTTGATTAGCAAATCCTTGTTAACTGAGTTCAATTATTGACAGTGTTAAATAATTTTGAAACTTTTATTTTCTATACAAATCTTTTTAAATTAATTGCTTAATTGGTAATTATTGCTATTTGCTATGATTTAAATATTTTTTTATTTCACAATTCAAGAAAATTTGATAATAGAAGTAAATTGGAAACTTTTTTATAATTGTATGCTCTGTCCGAATCACAATATTTTTTTATATTTTTTTATATCCCTTTAATGGCTAAGTAAACCGTGGACTTAGCTCCTTTCTGGTCCTCATTTAGCCAGGAACTGCTGTGGATCTGTTAAAATTCCTATCAGACAATTTTATTTTCTGTACCAGAGGTCATATAGGAGGAGTAGTAAAGTACCTGGTACTCGTGTACAATCACTTACGCCCTTGCAAGAGATCAACTAGGTGTGGTTCACATGAGAACACTACATAATCTGGCTGCCTGACAGCAATAAGGTCCCACTACTGGTCTCTTGTAACCCTGATAACAATGGTTATTATGTACATTTTAAAGGTTTCCTTTTATTAAAGGCATCTTTATTCATTAATACTATACTCAGACCCCAATGAATCTGCATAACCAGAGAACAGCTGATTCTGAGCCATTTTATGTAGAGATGCTAATAAATTGCTACAACTGCAATAAGTGCCAATAAGCTAAGTTGGTATGTGCTCTTGATATTCTATTCATGTGACCTTTTTTATTTAAATCCCAATTCCACTAGCAGTTCTAGGTGTACTGAGTGGTGCAATACACTGCCTTGGCACCCTCAAAACTCAAAAGTACCAGCTGCCCTGTATGTGAGGTCATTTTTTTTTTCACCTCAGGATTTTATGTTCTTTCACTTTGCTACCCCTATCTCTTTGTTCATCTTCACTCCTCTCAATGTTAAGTAGCACACAGTTACCTGCCTCCCTATTTTCCACATGCCTCCTTCTCCTAGGTTGCTGCTGTTTCTGGTCACATGGTCTGATGGGCAGCAATAAGTAGTACTGGTAAGCAATAGATAGTCATAGGGCTGGGTAGATTACAGGGCATACAAAGAAGAGACTGTCCAGCCAATTCAATCATACAATTGAGATTTGGGGTGCCGGGTGCTTAGAAACCCTTAGAATTATGAAACATCATGTTTTTTTTTTGTTGTTGTTTTGTTTTTTTAAACTTCTATGTGGTGGTTTAATATTACCTTTCTATCTATGCCTATAAATCTTCATATTGCTTATCGATTGATTATGCAATAAAAGTTTTAGTCTATTTTTTTTCTTTTTTAATTTTTTATTGAGGTTTTCAACAGGTACAATAATGCGTTCATGTACATCAAAGTAGGAATGACAGTCTGCCAACTATTCTCACATCTAGACAATAACAATACTTGACATTAAAAAAACAAACCATGGAATAGCAGAAATATAAAAGTACAGTATAAAGGTAGAACCTCTTTTTTTAGTAAATGAAATTTCCTCCAATAGCGGGGAAGGTCACTCATGGACCATGCAATGTTTTAAATACTATAGAGGAGGAGTCCTTTGTCTGTGCAAAGATAATATGGGAGAAGATATAAGTATGTTGTGGTAGATTCAAAGTCTACAGTAAAAAGTTTAATAATATAAAAGGTAAATGCGATACAATCAAGCTATCCTGCTAGACTAGAAAAGGGGGATAACCATTATATTCAGTTATGTAGCAGGGCATACTTATAAAGAGTTTGGGTGCGGTATAGGTTAGAGAAACCGCTTATTTAATCATCCTAACACAGGAGGCACATTATGTAGAAGGGGGGGAGGGAGGTGGTAATTCAAGTTTGATGGTCTAGATGTGAAGACTCAGAAGTACATAAATTGTCAGCTGTTATATAGAATAGTTAGCTAATTGTATGCTGGATTGTAGCTGCACCCAATTTAGAGGAGTCCAGGGACTAAACTACACCAATTGAAATGGTTAACATGAGTCACGGCGGGTATCATAATAGCAAGGAGATAGTAGGACTTTAGCAGGTCCAGACTGCCCTAGGCATCTAAAGGGCATTTTGATACGAGACTGAAAATCCCATTTTAGCACCTGCAGGACTGAGAAACGAACTGTGGTGCCGATATTCAACTGAATATATAAATGAGTATATATATGTGGTCCATCTTAGCCATTGTATAGTAACCTTTAGGGCCACCCTATACTAAAATGCAATTGAGTATGTCATGCATGGAACACCACCTCGGCCGCCGGTAGTGCCGTCATACAGGACCAATAGACAAAAGCTATAGAATTGCCCCAATTTTAAGGCTGGGTGCTGAGTTTGGCTCATTGAACCAAAGTAGAATAGTAACTGCCCTTTCGTGTTAATAAATGGGGCATAATGGATATTAAATATTATACTGAGCTCTATGAATATACGGCCTATGTAGGTTATTAAATTGGATATAAGTGTCAACAGGAATTGGAAACAATCTAAAGATAAGGTATTTGGCTGCTGTAACACATAGCTATAACACTGTGTGACTTTATGTGTGAAAATATACAATGACTATATCAATCCCAAACTTTCAAACTTATAAATGAAACAAAAGTACATAGCAGTCTCATGAATGAGTCCATCTTTGCATGCCAGTACACTGATTAGTCACCAAAAGATTAGGTAGTGTTAAACAATTAGCATAACAGATCAATTAGAATGCAGAACCAATCAGTCTTAGTATGTTCTGAAAGTCATGAATATGGGCGTATGTCATAGAACCATGAAATAAACTGGGAACTGGAAACAAATATACAATAACTATTCCGCTCAAAATCACTCCCATATTGTGACACAACTCATCAGGGAAGCTTCAGGTCTGCAAATCCTCATGTTGAGCCAGCCAGACTGAGAAGATTTTGTCCGGTAGAAACAGACACACACTTAGTATAATCTGACAAAGCCATACATACTGTCACCGCGAGCAGGCTTAGTAATGGTCTGAGCCTCAATCTAATAACACTGCGCCAAAAGCTCCACTTAATCTGCAACAAAGACCGGCTGATCCTAGATACGTCCAAAGTTGAGTTTAGACGACCGGACCGCAGTGTAACAAACCACCAGGGTCCCAAGTGAGGATTTGAGCAGCAATGTGGGGAAATATATGGGGCTGCTGAAAAGCTGGAGAGGAGTTCAGGGTTTGCTTCCGCACATTACTCTCCTCCCAGGCGCAGTGTTGTGCCTGTAGAGAAGCTGAAAAAGAGTTCCAGATTTGCTGCCGCATATTGCCATCCTTCCAAATATAGTTTTGCACTGGGGTCTCTTTGGGGATATAATTCACAGTTTTCTGGGGCTGTAATAAAGCTGAACTTGTGGTATTATTACTGTGTAATTGGGGCTGTGCAACGTGTCTCTCTTGATTCCGTTCCATACTCTTAGCCAAAGCATCCTCCCGCTGCACGGACTCCACTCTTTAGGCTTTGTATTCTCCATAGCTGTATCGGAGATAGGCAGTGAGCGCCGGGGCCCCAAAGCATCACATGCCCTACACTCCATAATATCCGGTTCAGAGTGGGTATGGTGGAGGAGCAAGTAAGTACTGCCGCACTTGGGAGCTTTATATAGCAAATTTTCCAGGTCAGCATGGTGTCTGTCGAGTAAACCTCTCAGTGCCTCCATGAATCTGGAAGGGATCTCCAAAGAAGACATTTTGTAATAATACACCACAAGTGTATGGAACCCACAGCCTGTAGATTTTCCCCCCAGAGATCCAAGCAAGGACAAAGCATGGTCAGTTAGATCCTCAGTAGTCAATAATTGCTGAAGAAGGTTGGCTCGGGAGATAGAACTTCAGCGCTTACCACGTGGTGACATTGAGATGCAATAATTTTGCAAACATCCTCCAAATAGGTTTTCCACTGTTCTCGCTCTCCCTTATGAGTGTATGCTAGATAGTGGACCTTAGTAAAGGGAGTCAGGGCTTGCAATATTAAAGTATTTCCATCTTTTTAGTTTATTGTGCCGGAGCTCTGCTCATACACGTCTGCTCTTCTCGGCGGTTGGCTCCGCCCCCCGTTTTAGTCTATTTTAACATTTTAAAGAGACCTTAAAAGTATGCATAAAGGCATCATTTAAGTACAAATAGATCTGCATCCAAAATAAATGTTTATATGCATTTAAAACTGCCACTAGTTAAAAACTCAAGTGGGCAGGTTTAGCCTACCTCTTTCAATTGTGGGTAATTAGTTCTATCTGTAAATAAATCTATCCACTGCTCAAGCAGTGTCGGTCCGTAGTAATTTGCAGCATTCTGAAGGAAGCCTAGGTAACAGAATTTGCTTTTCAGCCTCTCTAGAGTGCATAGTACAGGGTTTACCCAGAAGCAAGGGATCTTAAAGCAAAAGCAGGCAAAATTAATAATGAATATATTGTAAAGTCCATGTATAATTAAATAATTTAAAATCTAAAAGTGTTTCATACCACTCTAAAGGGACACTGAACCCATTTTTTTTCTTTCGTGATTCAGATAGAGCATGCAATGTTAAGCAACTTTCTAATTTACTCCTATTATCAAATGTTCTCCTATTATCAAATCTGCTAGAAGAGTTTCCGAGTTGTCGGCTCTTTCATGTAATCCTCCTTTCCTTATTTTTCATCAGGATAAGGCAGTTTTGAGGACTAAATTTGACTTTCTACCTAAGGATGTTTCTTTAGATAATATAATTCTTTATGTCTCAATCCTAAGAGTTCTTCAGAGAGGCTTCTTCCTAACTTGGATGTTGTAAGAGCCTTTAAGTACTATATGGATACTACTAAGAATTTCAGCCAAACTTCTAGTTTGTTTGTTACTTTTCTGGTTCAAAAGAAGGTTAGAAAGCTTCCGTCAGTTCTTTGGCTTCTTGTTTGAAACTTTTGATTCCCAACTGGGCTTACTTTGAGGAGGGGCAGCTTCCACATAAGCTGATTACTGCCCATTCTACCAGATCAGTTCCCACTTCTTGGGATTTTAAGAAATTGACCAAATTTGCATGGCAGCTACTTGGTCTTTTTTTGCATAATTTTACTAAATTCTATCATTTTGATGTTTTTGCTTCTTTTGAGGCAGCCTTTGGTAGACAAAGCAGTTTTCTCAGGTTAATTTTGTTTGTGCCTGGTGATCATTTTAATTGCATAGAAAAAGAGAGAAAACATTTACCTGTTTCTTCTATGGATTCTATTAGCATTGCAGATTTAGTTTCACTGTGAAAAAAGGTGCCATTATTTCTCATTATTTGTGGATTCTACAGCTTGGCTTTTAGTTGCCAGGAGTAATGGATTGTTCACTCACCACCTATATGAAAGAAACATAATTTATGCTTACCTGATAAATTAATTTCTTTCATTTTGGTGAGAGTCCACGATCCATTTCTCCTGGTAATTACAGGAGGTAAAGATTCCCAAACCCAAAGAGATTTATAAAACCCCTCCCACCTCACTGGTAAACTAGTCTGACGTATAGCTAAACAAAAGAGGTAGGAAAAGAAATAAGAGCAAAATAAACAGAGCAAGGAAATAAGATGTGCACAAAAATAAACCAACACCAAAAGAACTGGCTGGGGTCTTGTGGACTCTCACCACTATGAAAGAAATTAATTTATGTTCACTTATGGTGCTTGCTGTTATAGACTGAGTTTACATGGTTGCTAATAATTCACAGTTGTAAAACAGTAAAAATATCACTTCTCAAATTCTCTCACAGGCTTTCGTTTTACATACAGTTTACATTTTTTGTATGTGCATTTAACGTAACATAGTAATATAGTAACATAGTAGATAAGGTTAAACAAAACACAGAAGTTCATTGGGTAATCTTTCATTTTCAATGTTGGCTAATTTGATTGCTTTTTACATTCCTTATGTATTTGGAATGTTTAATCTTCACTATTTTCTTTTAATAATTTAAATGCCCTATTGTTTTCCTTAATTTCTCTTAACACATTTTTATTAAGCTACATGCACTTGGATTTATTTATTTTACTTTTATAACCATGTTGAAAGTGATGATACATTATGTATATTCATTTAACAAAGTTTAAATGTTATCCATTTATCCTCTGTATTTTTATTCAAGAATACTTTGTCCCAATTTATGTTATTTAATGATTTCCTTAAATCATTGAATTTTTCTTTCTTAAAATTAAAAGTCTTAGTTGAACACTGCTTATGGAAAGTGATTTCAAATGTGACCATGTTATGATCATTGTTACCTAAATATTCTTTAAGTTCTATGTTTGATATTATATCTGTATCGTTAAATAGCACTAAATCCAATATAGCTTTATTCATAGTTGGCTCCTCTATTAATTGTGACATGAAGTTATACCTGAAAACATTTAAAAATCTATCCGCTAGTTTCGTTGGTAGTTAAAATCTCCGATAATTACAGCACTGGTATTATTAGCAGCCTTTCCTATTTGCATTTGTAGTTGAGTTTCCTCCATGCCACTAATGTTGGGGGGCTTGTAGCATGTTCATAGTAATATTTTTTTTAGTTTTTTTTACCCCCACTGTTTATTTCAACACACATAAATATATTTCCTTATTGTAGGTTTAAGGTCAAGTTTAATATGCATGCATATTCCTCCACCCCTTTTATTACTCCTGTCCCTCCTTTATAAAGTATAACCCTTTAAGTTAACTGTCCAGTCATGTGAAGCATCCCACCAGGTTTCAGTTATACTGATAATATCATAGTCCTCTTCTGCAACAAAGTGCTCCAGTTCCCCTATTTTACCCATCAACCTTCTTGCATTTGCTGTCATGCATTTCATTTTCATGTGCTTTCTGCTGCTACTTGATGTGCTTTCCTCCATACTTTCTAGTGTGACAGTTCCAAAGTGTACCTTCTGTCATCCCTTCCTTGAGATATTCTATGTGTGTCATATTCACAGACTGATCTCTATGTTCTATTATGTTTGGACTGACCCCCCCACTTTGCCTAGTTTAAAAGATTTTGTAAACGTGCTACCATCCTCTCCCCCAACACACCTGCACCCATGTCATTCAGGTGCAATCCATCCTTTACTGTACAAATTGTATCCAAGTAAAAAGTCAGCCCATTGCTGTAAAAAGTCAAAACCCTCCTTTTTATACCATGTTTTTAACCAGGAATGAACTGACCTTAGCTCCTTCTGCCTTACTGGGGTAGCACATGCACTGGGAAATTAACCATGTTCCTTTCCATCTTGTTTGTTGGTGACTGAGAGCTTTTGCACAGGTTTTTAATTTGTGTTTTAAATAATTGTTAGGTACAATGACTCGATATTCATATTCTTACAGTCATAAAAATTTGACAGGACAAACCTTGTTCTGTAGCATGGGGTTTGGAAACTTTGCAGATATTTTAAAGCTCATAACTTAGTGATTTCATGGTTCACAGAATAAAAACTGTTAAAATCCCATTATAAAAGATGAAATCAGTTAAGGCCACTTCTTTATTATATCATTTCATTTTCCACACTGTTGTTGGTTTTAAAAGAAAATGGAGATCAAACATTGTTGGAGTTATACATCTCAGCTGTGTTTGTAACTGAAAGATTGTGATCACTTTGTTATAGAAAAAATAGCCAATTCACATTTTTCCAATATAGTTTTTTTTTTTTTTTAAAAAGATTGGAATTGATCCAATAGTTATATCCAAACGATAGTGCACTAATAAAATTATTATTATTATTTTTTTACTTTTATGTCCCTTTATTTAAATTGAATGTAAAAGGGATATCATACTCAAAAATGTTTTATCTTTGAAATGATAAAGTATAATTTAAAAACATTGAAAACAGGGGCGAAACTACAGGGGGTGCAGAGGTCGCAATTGCGACTGTGCCCCCAAGGGTGTGGGGCCCAGCTTAAAAAAAAAAAAAAAAAAGTTGACCTGCAACTGCCTGCACTGATATCATGTGTGACATGATGCTTCACTAGTGTCTCTGACTACAGGGGTTAGTCTTTCTGTTTTACCCATTGGTGTTTATGTGTGTGTGTATGTGACTGTGTGTGTATTTATGCATGTATGTGTGTGTGTGTATGTTTGTGGAACCAGCAAATTACAGACCTTGTTACTACAGCATGGGGGGGGTGGGTGTAAACAGTGTCACTATACAGTACCACTATATACAGTACGAGGGGGGGGGGCTGGACCATGTCACAGACTACTGTGGTTACTTTATAAAGTACTGGGGTGGGTAGGATCAGGCCAGCCATCTCACTGGCAGATTACAGACTGTATCACTGACTCACTATATACAGTACTAGTGGGTTAAACAGTGTCACTATATACAGTAATAGGGATCAGACCATCTCACAGACTGTGGGCACAGGGTACCTCCTTTTGCAGGATTCCCATTTTTTTTCTGCGTTAAATGTAAAAAAAAAAAAAAGATATGTATCAAATTCACTTTTTTTGGGTGGGGGGGGGGCCCTTCTTAGATTCTTGCACCTGGGTCCTGTGGTTTCTAGTTACGCCTCTGGTTGAACATTTATTTTTGTTTGAAAATATATTTATAATAAATGCATAACAATAGTTAACACCAGTTTACATTTATTTGAGACTAATATGACAGTGTGTCCTATATTTGTACAAATTAACTAATGAGCATTAGCTGGTAGTATCTATCAACCAATGAGCATTAGCAAGAAGTGCCTATCAACCACAGAACATTAGAAGGAAGTACCTATCAACCAATGAAAATTAGAAGTAAGTACCTATCAACCAATGAGCATTAGCAGGAAGTACTTAAAAACAATACAAATGACACAACTGATACAGCTGTATTAGTTTTAAATTAAATTTTAACAGCTTTCACTTGGCATTATTGTAGAGAAAAAATGTCAGCATGTTTAAATACTATGCTTCCATATTGATGATAGAAATGTTTGAATAGTGTTCCTTTTAATCTCATAGACCTACAATATATTCAGTGTCTTAAATTCAGGCATGCAAGACATGCCAGTACCTAAGATGGTAGTGACCAGTAAGGTGGAAAGAGGGAAGAGAGCTGTTTGGGAGGGATCGGTAGGGATCAAGGGGGTGGGAGGGTAATCTCTACACTATAGCAAAATGCTGCCTTACAAGCTAACTGACTAACCCTTTCACTGCCAGGAATTTCAAATATGGTGCTCAGCTGCAGTTAGAGTCCTTCTAATTGCCAACAACTAATTGCAAAACCATGCATGTGTGCTATTTCTGAACAAAGGGAACCCCAGATAAGTTTTTACAAACATTTGTCTTGTGACTACAGTAGTTGTATGTAAATAATTTCAGTGAGAAACCCAACGTTTGCAAAACAGTTAACAATTTTATTTATATGATTGTTTTTGCTGGCCAAATAGTGGCATTAATTACACCAAAATGGGCTGTTTACAAATGAGTTGTCTAATTTTTAAATATATATAGTTTTCCTAGGTGAATACCTAGGAAACGGTATGATAGCAAAAATGCTAAATATTCTCTGGTACTTTTAGCAAGTTTGTCTCTGAAATTCCTGGTAGTGAAGGGGTTAAATTAAAATATGTAATTTATTGTACATCCTTAAACTTATATGAAAAAGAGAGTTTATATATTTTTGGCCAGTAGGAAAGAAAACCCCATCGGTGAGTCCTTCTCTACTACATTTAAGTAATACCAGCTACACACATAAAAAAAATAAAAAATCCCATGCTCACAAATCACAGTTTTAATGGGCTGATGCCAGTGTATATTTAAGCCAAATTTTACAAACAACAGAAAACACTTACCTGCCCAAACATAACAAAAAGGGTTTTTATTACCATATTTTGGCAAAAGTATTTAACCTTTTAAAGCCGTTATGACGTTCTATTCCGTCATAATTAGACTGGGCTTTAAAGCCGTTATGACGGAATAGAACATCATAGCTAACGGCTGTCCTGAAGCCTTCTGTGCTTCAAGGATTTAATCGCTCTCTGGAGGGCGTTCCTAGGATTGTAGGGACGCCCCCCAGATGCGATCCAATAATTGAAATCTCGCGAACGCATGCACGATCGCGTAGTTTCAATTTGCCTATATCGGAACAGTTGTTCCGATGTAGGCACTTTAACCCTGTCACGAAAGGGTTAAAGGACCAGTCGACACAGTAGATTAGCATAATCAACAAATGCATGATAAGAAGACAATGCAATAGCACTTAGTCTGAACTTCAAATGAGTAGTAGATTTTTTAAAATAAATTGCAAAGTTATGTATTTTTCCACTCCCCCTGTATCATGTGACAGCCATCAGCCAATCACAAATGCATATACGTATATGCTGTGAACTCTTGCACATGCTCAGTAGGAGCTGGTGACTCAAAAAGTGTAAATATTAAAATACTTTGCACATTTTGTTAATGGAAGTAAATTGGAAAGTTGTTTAAAATTACATGCTGTATCTGAATCATAAAGTTTAATTTTGACTTAAGTGTCCCTTTAAGCTCACCCACCAGCATCAAAGTAAACCCCATAGGTAAGCCATACCTAATATATGTCAATATGTTATGCATTTAAATCAGTTACTCTGTGCACTTTTGGTTGTCTCTGTGACCTATAAAGAACATCTCTTATGATATTGCACAGGAAACTAAGCACACATGTTTTGGTCAAATATGGGCAGAACCCTTGGTCTTTATTGCAATTTAGCAGGACCCAGATCCAAAATATCAATCTGATTAATCTATAAATAATGCTAGGCAGAACAATGTTGAAGGATCAAAGACAGCTTCTTATTAAATATCTTTTCAAATTGTAAAAGCTACTTTAAGAAAACCATTAAACTAATCATAGCTAATTTATACAAACCAATTCCATTAACACATCTACTTAACAAAACCTAGGCCTTTGCTTCTGTTATGATATTATAAATTAGCTGAGAATAGCAAACTAAAGCTTGTATGCATAACTTACAAGAAAGAACAGATCAGCATTATACTGAAGGCACATTTGTAAGTTATTCTAAAGTCCATTACTGTGCAAACCAGTGATGCTATAAACAATGTTGAAAAGGTGCTAAGAAATACAATAAAAATACTTGGCCTATTCCTTGCTGGAACTGTTGACTTTGAAGACCACTTAGAGATGCTGTGACAGAGACAGAGACTTTCAGATGACACAGGCAAGAAATTCCAAATACTGAGCGCCCACCATAAGTGGAATTAGGGAGCTGCTGAAACACTAGTAGAGTTGTTAATAAAGTGATGTCATAAGTTATCTTGGTCAAGGCTGAATTGGCCTACCTGGACACCAGGAGATTTCCCAGTGGGCTGCAGCAACTGGGGCTGGTCAGCTACAATTTAAGGTTGTGGCGCTACTGGTAAGGCAATGCAGCTGTATCCTGTCTCTTCAACCCTGAGCTATACGTCACAAAGTACTTATTTGTAAGTTTTATTTTCTAGACCATGTACCAGTTAAGTTAGAGCATGTCATTTTAAGACTAGCAACCCTGCACTACTGTGTGTTTAACCCCCCCACAAAGGGTTCAAACACATAGTAGAAGTACTACTGATAAACTGCAGAGCACTGCTGGTCCAGAGCGAAAACAGCGAGTGATCCAATGAGCAGTGCTAGTTACTCAGCTGGGTTGTGCAACTAGCGCTGCTGACTGGATCCTGAGCAGTACTTTTGCAGAGGGTTAAACACATAGTGGTGCAGGGTTTCAAGGGTTAAGGGGCCAATTTATTAAGCTGTCAACCAGCTTATTCCGTGCAAGCCTTCAGGCTCGCCGGAATCAGGAATTAAAAAGCAGCGGTCATTAGACAGCTGCTCCTTAAAGGGACAGTAAAGTAAAAAAAAATCTTTCATGATTTAAATAGGGCATGTAATTTTAAACAACTTTCCAATTTACTTTTATTACCAATTTTGCTTTGTTCTCTTGGTATTTTTAGTTGAAAGCTAAATCTAGGAGGTTCATGTGCTAATTTCTTAGACCTTGAAGACTGCCTCTAATCTGAAAGCATTTTGACAGTTTTTCACCACTAGAGGGCGTTAGTTCATGTGTTTCATATAGATAACATTGAGTTCAGGCATGTGAAGCTCCTAGGAGTCAGCACTGATTGGCTAAAAATGCAAGTCTGTCAAAAGAACTGAAATAAGGGGGCAGTTTGCAGAGGCATAGATACAAGGTAATCACAGAGGTAAAAAGTATATTATTTTAACTGTGTTGGTTATGCAAAACTGAGGAATGGGTAATAAAGGGATTATCTACCTTTTAAAAAACAAAAATTCTGGTGTTTACTGTCCCTTTAACTTGTCCGCCACCTCTGAGGTGGCGCACAGCAATCAGACCAATCGGATACAATCGGGTTGATTGACACCCCCCGCTTGCAGCAGCGAATGTGCAGGGGGCCGCATTGCACAAGCATTTCACAAAAAATGCTTGTGTTATCTATGTGCGTCTGTGTCGGGTTTTCTGCTCGTATTACAAGTTGAAAGTAAACACGACCGCTTAAGCACAATTGAAGTTAACACGTGTGAGGTTAGAGTCACCTCAGAGCTCTAGTAAACTATTTCACAAAACAAAAAAGGGTCACCAAACACATCAAAAAAACATTACAAAGTACAGCTACACTCATAATAACACTACCTAATACAAATTTTAAAAAAATATTTCTCAAAAAAGTTATAGAGGCTCAAATATGAGGTCTCAATGTGTTACTTTGTTTTAAAATGTTTAGAAATGGCTGATATATTATTTTGTGGCAAGTTTTAGTGTACCTGACTGTTCACTGACTGAAAAGGAGAACTCCCACTAATTTACTGATGCACAAGCATAGAAACCAAGAATGTTGAAATTTAAAGGGGCAGTAAACCTAGAAAATAATGTTAAATAATTCTGCACATAGTGCAAATTATATAACATTATCTTAGCCAAACTTTATGCAACATAATATTGCCTCTGAAATTTGATTAAAAAAGAGGGTTTTTCAGACCGCCGCTCTTGCTCTACTGAGTGGGTCTGGTTTTACCCCTGAGCGCATCTGGGCAGCTGTCTAGTCACAGCTCGGCCCAATCGCACCATTACACTCAATGCAGCTCGCTCCTGCTCTGTCTGATAGCGGGAGCGAGCTGCATTGAGTGTAATGGCGCGATCGTGCCGGGCTGTGACTAGACAGCTGACCAGATGCGCTCAGCGGGAAAACCAGACTCGCTCAGTAGAGCAAGAGCGGCGGTCTGAAAAACCCTCTTTTTAAATCAAATTTCAGAGGCAACATTATGTTGCATAAAGTTTGGCTAAGATAATGTTATATAATTCTGCACTATATGTAGAATTATATAACATTATTTTCTAGGTTTACTGCCTCTTTAAGTAACATTCGGGACCCAGCTGTATAGTAACGCTAGGCACATGCCAGTGGTGGCTAGTTGAGAACTCAGAAAGCAATTTGTAATATGATAACATCATTAAGAATTCAGCAAAATGCAGTAAATAAATAACTTCAAAATGATGATAACCTCCTTGAATGTCTTAACTATTTAAGGACAGAGGCGTTTCCCAGTTTTTGTTTTTACATGACACAGGCCATTTTGGCATTTTTTCTCCCATACATATTATACAACTTTTTTAGTAGACAAAAGGTGATTTCTTGTGGTAACCTATATGGGTATATAAAATAACAATAAATTGGAATTTAAAGGGACATGAAACCCAAAATATTTCTTTCATTATTCATATAGAGAATATAGTTTCAAAAAAGTTTCCAATTTACTTCTATTATCAAATTTACTTAGTTCTCATGTTATTCTTTGTTGAATAGATTATATACCTAGGTAAGTAGCGTGCACATACCTGAAGCACTACATGACAGGAAATAGTGCTGTCATCTAGTGCTCTTGCTAATGTATAACAAAACTTCTGTCATATAGTGCTGCAGACACATGCACACTCCCGAGCTTACATCCCTGCTTTTCAACAAAGGATAACAAGAAAATGAAGAAAAATTGATAATAGAAGTACATAGGAAAGTTGTTTTTAAAATTCTATGCTCTATCTTAATCATGAAAGGAAAATTTTGGGTTTTATATCCCTTTAATACTGAAAAACTGGGATAAATGAAAAAACATTTTTTAGCAGTTTTCTTTATCACCATTTCTACATAACTAGTGTAGCTAAATAACAATGCCTTCAAATAGATGAATTATATTGTCCTGATTTTAGGAATACCCCATGTGTCTAGGTTTCCAAGTAATTTATATAAAATATAGCCCAAATACTACAAATATGGAATAACTGGTTTAACGCTAAAATTTGCTATACTTGGACTGTAAGTGAAGCAGCGGTCACCCAGTTCAGAACTGCTGCACAAACGTATATATTTGTAGAAATTAACCACCTCAGGGTGGTTACCTAGAGGTATTTTGACAGAAAATGTTTAACCCTTTTATCACCAAGGGTAGAAAATAAAATTTAAGGATAACCCCCCCCCCACACACACACACCCACACACTTTATTAAAATAAAATTAAAAAAATAATCTTTATTAAAATAAATTTTTATTAAAAAAAATACACTTTATTAAAATAAATTTAAAGGATATGTCTTCAAGACAAGCCATTGTTAACAAACAATGACTTGTTCTTTTTGACATGTGATCACTGTGACGGGCTGTCACAATGATCACATGACCATGGGCAAGTGAGCCCGATACCAGTGTGCATTGTAGCATGCCAGTATGTAGGCTAAATGTAAGTATACAATTACC
Source organism: Bombina bombina (assembly GCF_027579735.1). Lineage (NCBI taxonomy): Eukaryota > Metazoa > Chordata > Amphibia > Anura > Bombinatoridae > Bombina > Bombina bombina. The sequence continues at coordinate 689,597,324 of NC_069504.1, forward strand.
AGTCATTATCAGTGTAGGTTGCTGAATAACATTCAGCTTCCACATTTACAATTTTCAGTCTTAGGCAAGAGTGCTATTTATAAGTACTTTTTAATTTTTTTTTCTCTTTTGGTTTAATTTTATATATACAGATATATATAGGAATATCTATTTATAAATACTTAAAACATATTCCCCCTATGTGCAGAACATTGGAATGTGAAATAACAGTAAATACACACTACAACACTTTATTAAATATGAATATTATAATAATATGCTTAAAGATGTTTTCATCTACTTGACTGCAAATGGCTCATATATATATATATATATGTTTATATATAGTGATGTCGCGAATTGTTCGCCGGCGAATAGTTCCCGGCGAACATAGCTTGTTCGTGTTCGCCGCGGCGGGCGAACATATGCGATGTTCAATCTGCCCCCTATTCGTCATCATTGAGTAAACTTTGACCCTGTATCTCACAGTCTGCAGACACATTCCAGCCAATCAGCAGCAGACACTCCCTCCCAGACCCTCCCAGCTCCTGGACAGCAGCCATTTTAGATTCCTTCGGAAACTGCTTTCTTAGTGAGAGGAGGGACAGTGTAGCTGCTGCTGATTTAATAGGGAAATTGATAGCTAGGCTAGTGTATTCAGTGTCCACTACAGTCCTGAAGGACTCATCTGATCTCTGCTGTAAGGACAGCACCCCAAAAAGCCCTTTCTAGGGCTGCTTTTCTTTTTCCTGTGTAATCTAATTGCAGTTGTCTGCCTGCCAGCGTGTGTGTGTAAGGCTCACAGCGTATACTGTGCTCACTTGCCCAGTGCCACCACTCATATCTGGTGTAACAGTAGTGTAAATAATTTAAAAAAAACCTTTTTTGACTGTGAAACATCAGTCTGCTAGTGTAATCTAATTGCAGTTGCCTGCCTGCCAGCGTGTGTGCCAGGCCCACTTGCCCAGTGCCATCACTCATATCTGGTGTAACAGTAGTGTAAATAATTTAAAAAAACAAAACTTTTTTGACTGTGAAACATCAGTCTGCTAGTGTAATCTAATTTCAGTTGCCTGCCTGCTAGCATGTGTGCCAGGCCCACCACTCATATCTGGTGTAACAGTAGTGTAAATAATTTTAAAAAAATAAACTTTTTTGACTGTGAAACATCAGTCTACTAGTGTAATCTAATTGCAGTTGCCTGCCTGCCAGCGTGTGTGCCAGGCCCACTTGCCCAGTGCCACCACTCATATCTGGTGTAACAGTAGTGTAAATAATTTAAAAGAACCAAACTTTTTGACTGTGAAACATCAGTCTGCTAGTGTAATCTAATTGCAGTTGCCTGCCTGCTAGCATGTGTGCCAGGCCCACTTGCCCAGTGCCACCACTCATATCTGGTGTAACAGTAGTGTAAATAATTTAAAAAAATAAACTTTTTTGACTGTGAAACATCAGTCTGCTAGTGTAATCTAATTGCAGTTGCCTGCCTGCCAGCGTGTGTGCCAGGCCCACTTGCCCAGTGCCACCACTCATATCTGGTGTAACAGTAGTGTAAATAATTAAAAAAAAAAAAACTTTTTTGACTGTGAAACATCAGTCTGCTAGTGTAATCTAATTGCAGTTGCCTGCCTGCTAGCGTGTGTGCCAGGCCCACTTGCCAACTAGTGCCACCACTCAGAGTCATTTGTTGTAACAGTAGTGTAAATATTTTTTAAAAAAACTTTTTTGACTGTGAAACATCAGTCTGCTAGTGTAAACTAATTGCAGTTGGCTGCCTGCTAGCGTGTGTGCCAGGCCCAGTTGCCCAGTGCCACCACTCATATTTGGTGTAACAGTAGTGTAAATAATTAAAAAAAAACTTTTTTGACTGTGAAACATCAGTCTGCTAGTGTAATTCTAATTGCAGTTGCCTGCCTGCCAACGTGTGTGCCCGGCCCACTTGCCCAGTGCCACCACTCATATCTGGTGTAACAGTAGTGTAAATAATTTAAAAAAAAAAAACTTTTTTGACTCTGAAACATAAGTCTGCTAGTGTAATCTAATTGCAGTTGCCTGCCTGCTAGCGTGTGTGCCAGGCCCACTTGCCCAGTGCCACCACTCATATCTGGTGTAACAGTAGTGTAAATAATTTAAAAAAACAAAAACTTTTTTGACTGTGAAACATCAGTCTGCTAGTGTAATCTAATTGCAGTTGCCTGCCAGCGTGTGTGCCAGGCCCACTTGCCCAGTGCCACCACTCATATCTGGTGTAAGAGTAGTGTAAATAATTAAAAAAAAAATATTTTTTGACTGTGAAACATCAGTCTGCTAGTGTAATCTAATTGCAGTTGCCTGCCTGCTAGCGTGTGTGCCAGGCCCACTTGCCCAGTGCCACCACTCATATCTGGTGTAACAGTAGTGTAAATAATTAAAAAAAAACTTTTTTGACTGTGAAACATCAGTCTGCTAGTGTAATCTAATTGCAGTTGCCTGCCTGCCAGTGTGTGCCAGGCCCACTTGCCCAGTGCCACCACTCATATCTGGTGTAACAGTATTGTAAATAATAAAAAAAAAAACTTTTTTGACTGTGAAACATCAGTCTGCTAGTATAATCTAATTGCAGTTGCTTGCCTGCTAGCGTGTGTGCCAGTCCCACTTGCCCAGTGCCACCACTCATATCTGGTGTAACAGTAGTGTAAATAATTAAAAAAAAAAAAAAAACTTTTTTGACTGTGAAACATCAGTCTGCTAGTGTAATCTAATTGCAGTTGCCTGCCTGCCAACGTGTGTGCCTGGCCCACTTGCCCAGTGTCACCACTCATATCTGGTGTAACAGTAGTGTAAATAATTAAAAAAAAAACTTTTTTGACTGTGAAACATCAGTCTGCTAGTGTAATCTAATTGCAGTTGCCTGCCTGCTAGCGTGTGTGCCAGGCCCACTTGCCCAGTGCCACCACTCATATCTGGTGAACAGTAGTGTAAATAATTAAAAAAAAAAAAACTTTTTTGACTGTGAAACATCAGTCTGCTAGTGTAATCTAATTGCAGTTGCCTGCCTGCCAGCGTGTGTGCCAGGCCCACTTGCCCAGTGCCACCACTCATCTGATGTAACAGTAGTGTAAATAATTAAAAAAAAAAAAACTTTTTTGACTGTGAAACATCAGTCTGCTAGTGTAATCTAATTGCAGTTGCCTGCCTGCCAGCGTGTGTGCCAGGCCCACTTGCCCAGTGTCACCACTCATATCTGGTGTAACAGTAGTGTAAATAATTAAAAAAAAAAACTTTTTTGACTGTGAAACATCAGTCTGCTAGTGTAATCTAATTGCAGTTGCCTGCCTGCCAGCGTGTGTGCCAGGCCCACTTGCCCAGTGCCACCACTCATCTGGTGTAACAGTAGTGTAAATAATTAAAAAAAAAAAACTTTTTTGACTGTGAAACATCAGTCTGCTAGTGTAATCTAATTGTAGTTGCCTGCCTGCCAGCGTGTGTGCCAGGCCCACTTGCCCAGTGCCACCACTCATATCTGGTGTAACAGTAGTGTAAATAATTAAAAAAAAAAAAACTTTTTTGACTGTGAAACATCAGTCTGCTAGTGTAATCTAATTGCAGTTGCCTGCCTGCTAGCGTGTGTGCCAGGCCCACTTGCCCAGTGCCACCACTCATATCTGGTGTAACAGTAGTGTAAATAATTAAAAAAAAAACTTTTTTGACTGTGAAACATCAGTCTGCTAGTGTAATCTAATTGCAGTTGCCTGCCTGCCAGTGTGTGCCAGGCCCACTTGCCCAGTGCCACCACTCATATCTGGTGTAACAGTAGTGTAAATAATAAAAAAAAAACTTTTTTGACTGTGAAACATCAGTCTGCTAGTGTAATATAATTGCAGTTGCTTGCCTGCCAGCGTGTGTGCCAGGCCCACTTGCCCAGTGCCACCACTCATATCTGGTGTAACAGTAGTGTAAATAATTAAAAAAAAAAATGTTTTTGACTGTGAAACATCAGTCTGCTAGTGTAATCTAATTGCAGTTGCCTGCCTGCCAGCGTGTGTGCCAGGTCCACTTGCCAAGTGCCACCACTCATATCTGGTGTAACAGTAGTGTAAATAATTTTTTAAAAAAACTTTTTTGACTGTGAAACATCAGTCAAAATTCTGAGGACATAGTTGACTTTTTAACACAGGACACCCAATCTTCTATAGCTTCCGCTCCGAACCTTGATGCACCATCCTCCTCCAGCTTATCTTCGGGCACCTCTCAAGTTACCACTCGCCCGCCTGCCGCCACCACCAACACTAGCACCACAGCCGCTTCACTTGATCTGTCAGAGGAGGTTTTTACAAATCAGTTGGAAGAAATGAGTGATGCGCAACCATCATTGACAGAGGATGTAGATAACAGTGATATGTCTCAGTCAGGCAGCATTACAGACATGGACGTATGGTGTGATGATGATGTTGTACCCGCTGCTGCTTCCTTTGTTGATTTGTCAGATACAGGTGAAGCGGTTGATGATGACGATGCGTCCGTGGATGTCACGTGGGTGCCCACTAGAAGAGAAGAAGAACAGGGGGAAAGTTCAGATGGGGAGACAGAGAGGAGGAGGAGACGAGTTTGAAGCAGGGGGAGGTCGTCGCAAGGAGCTAGTGGCACAGTCAGACAGCATGCATCGGCACCCGGGGTCAGCCAGACAGCACGCCAATCAACGCATGCTGTTGCCACCACCAGAATGCCGTCATCGCAGAGCTCAGCAGTGTGGCATTTTTTGTGTGTGTATGCCTCTGACAATAGCGATGCCATTTGCAACCTGTGCCAAAAGAAGCTGAGTTGTGGGAAGTCCAACACCCACCTAGGTACAACTGCTTTGCGAAGGCACATGATCGCACATCACAAACGCCTATGGGATCAACTCATGAGTAGAAGCAGCACACAAACTCAAAGCCGCCATCCTCCTCCTGGTCCAGCATCTTCAGCCACGTCAACCACTGCTGTCCTCCTTGCCCCCTCTCAACCATCCGCCACTCCGTCTCTCTTCCGGAGCAGTTCCTGCTCATCTGCCCACAGTCAGGTGTCTGTCAAGGACATGTTTGAGCATAAGAAGCCAATGTCACAAAGTCACCCCCTTGCCCGGAGTCTGACAGCTGGATTGTCTGATCTCTTAGCCCGCCAGCTTTTACCATACAAGCTTGTGGAGTCTGAGGCGTTCAAACAATTTGTAGCTATTGGGACACTGCAGTGGAAGGTACCCACCCGAAATTTCTTTTCACAAAAGGCAATTCCCAACCTATACTCGATTGTGTGAAAGGAAGTAATGGCATGTGTGGCACACAGTGTTGGGGCAAGGGTCCATATGACCACTGATAGCTGGTCTGCAAAGCATGGTCAGGGCAGGTATATCACCTACACTGCGCATTGGGTAAACCTGCTGACGGCTGCCAAGCATGGAATCCATGGCTCTGCAGAGGAGGAGTTGGTGACACCGCCATGACTTGCAGGCAGGCCTGCTGCCACCTCTTCTACTCCTCCTACTCCATCCTATTCCATAACCTCCTCGGCTGAGTCCTCTTCTGCTGCTGCGTCTTGCTCCACATCAACGGCACTCCCCCAGCTCCGCAGGTACTATTCCACATCCCGGATACGGCATTGTCACGCCGTCTTGGGGTTGACTTGCCTGAAAGCAGAGAGTCACACCGGACCAGCACTCCTGTCCACCCTGAACGCACAGGTGGATCAGTGGCTGACTCCGCACCAACTGGAGATCGGCAAGTAATTAATTTGGTGGCGCCATTGAAATTGGGCAAGTTGATACATGTGCCGTGCATGGCACATGTGTGTAATCTGATCGTACAACGCTTTGTGCATAAGTACCCAGGCTTACAGGACGTCCTGAAGCAGGACAGGAAGGTGTGTGGCCATTTCAGGCGTTCCTACACTGCCATGGCGCACTTTTCCGATATCCAGTGGCGAAACAACATGCCAGTGAGGCGCTTGATTTGCGACAGCCCGACACGTTGGAATTCAACGCTCCTAATGTTCGACCGCCTGCTCGAACAAGAAAAAGCAGTTAATGACTATTTGTATGACCGGGGTGCTAGGACAGCCTCTTTGGAGCTGGGAATTTTTTTGCCACGTTACTGGGCGCTCATGCGCAATGCCTGTAGGCTCATGCATCCTTTTGAGGAGGTGACAAACCTAGTCAGTCGCACCGAAGGCACCATCAGCGACATCACACCATTTGTTTTCTTCAGTAGTGTAAATAATTAAAAAAAAAAACTTTTTTGACTGTGAAACATCAGTCTGCTAGTGTAATCTAATTGTAGTTGCCTGCCTGCCAGCGTGTGTGCCAGGCCCACTTGCCCAGTGCCACCACTCATATCTGGTGTAACAGTAGTGTAAATAATTAAAAAAAAAAAAAACTTTTTTGACTGTGAAACATCAGTCTGCTAGTGTAATCTAATTGCAGTTGCCTGCCTGCTAGCGTGTGTGCCAGGCCCACTTGCCCAGTGCCACCACTCATATCTGGTGAACAGTAGTGTAAATAATAAAAAAAACAAAAACTTTTTTGACTGTGAAACATCAGTCTGCTAGTGTAATCTAATTGCAGTTGCCTGCCTGCCAGCGTGTGTGCCAGGCCCACTTGCCCAGTGCCACCACTCATCTGATGTAACAGTAGTGTAAATAATTAAAAAAAAAAAAAACTTTTTTGACTGTGAAACATCAGTCTGCTAGTGTAATCTAATTGCAGTTGCCTGCCTGCCAGCGTGTGTGCCAGGCCCACTTGCCCAGTGTCACCACTCATATCTGGTGTAACAGTAGTGTAAATAATTAAAAAAAAAAAAACTTTTTTGACTGTGAAACATCAGTCTGCTAGTGTAATCTAATTGCAGTTGCCTGCCTGCCAGCGTGTGTGCCAGGCCCACTTGCCCAGTGCCACCACTCATCTGATGTAACAGTAGTGTAAATAATTAAAAAAAAAAAACTTTTTTGACTGTGAAACATCAGTCTGCTAGTGTAATCTAATTGTAGTTGCCTGCCTGCCAGCGTGTGTGCCAGGCCCACTTGCCCAGTGCCACCACTCATATCTGGTGTAACAGTAGTGTAAATAATTTAAAAAAAAAAAAAACTTTTTTGACTGTGAAACATCAGTCTGCTAGTGTAATCTAATTGCAGTTGCCTGCCTGCTAGCGTGTGTGCCAGGCCCACTTGCCCAGTGCCACCACTCATATCTGGTGTAACAGTAGTGTAAATAATTAAAAAAAAACTTTTTTGACTGTGAAATATCAGTCTGCTAGTGTAATCTAATTGCAGTTGCCTGCCTGCCAGTGTGTGCCAGGCCCACTTGCCCAGTGCCACCACTCATATCTGGTGTAACAGTAGTGTAAATAATAAAAAAAAAAACTTTTTTGACTGTGAAACATCAGTCTGCTAGTGTAATATAATTGCAGTTGCTTGCCTGCCAGCGTGTGTGCCAGGCCCACTTGCCCAGTGCCACCACTCATATCTGGTGTAACAGTAGTGTAAATAATTAAAAAAAAAATGTTTTTGACTGTGAAACATCAGTCTGCTAGTGTAATCTAATTGCAGTTGCCTGCCTGCCAGCGTGTGTGCCAGGTCCACTTGCCAAGTGCCACCACTCATATCTGGTGTAACAGTAGTGTAAATAATTTTAAAAAAAAACTTTTTTGACTGTGAAACATCAGTCAAAATTCTGAGGACATAGTTGACTTTTTAACACAGGACACCCAATCTTCTATAGCTTCCGCTCCGAACCTTGATGCACCATCCTCCTCCAGCTTATCTTCGGGCACCTCTCAAGTTACCACTCGCCCGCCTGCCGCCACCACCAACACTAGCACCACAGCCGCTTCACTTGATCTGTCAGAGGAGGTTTTTACAAATCAGTTGGAAGAAATGAGTGATGCGCAACCATCATTGACAGAGGATGTAGATAACAGTGATATGTCTCAGTCAGGCAGCATTACAGACATGGACGTATGGTGTGATGATGATGTTGTACCCGCTGCTGCTTCCTTTGTTGATTTGTCAGATACAAGTGAAGCGGTTGATGATGACGATGCGTCCGTGGATGTCACGTGGGTGCCCGCTAGAAGAGAAGAAGAACAGGGGGAAAGTTCAGATGGGGAGACAGAGAGGAGGAGGAGACGAGTTTGAAGCAGGGGGAGGTCGTCGCAAGGAGCTAGTGGCACAGTCAGACAGCATGCATCGGCACCCGGGGTCAGCCAGACAGCACGCCAATCAACGCATGCTGTTGCCACCACCAGAATGCCGTCATCGCAGAGCTCAGCAGTGTGGCATTTTTTGTGTGTGTATGCCTCTGACAATAGCGATGCCATTTGCAACCTGTGCCAAAAGAAGCTGAGTTGTGGGAAGTCCAACACCCACCTAGGTACAACTGCTTTGCGAAGGCACATGATCGCACATCACAAACGCCTATGGGATCAACTCATGAGTAGAAGCAGCACACAAACTCAAAGCCGCCATCCTCCTCCTGGTCCAGCATCTTCAGCCACGTCAACCACTGCTGTCCTCCTTGCCCCCTCTCAACCATCCGCCACTCCGTCTCTCTTCCGGAGCAGTTCCTGCTCATCTGCCCACAGTCAGGTGTCTGTCAAGGACATGTTTGAGCATAAGAAGCCAATGTCACAAAGTCACCCCCTTGCCCGGAGTCTGACAGCTGGATTGTCTGATCTCTTAGCCCGCCAGCTTTTACCATACAAGCTTGTGGAGTCTGAGGCGTTCAAACAATTTGTAGCTATTGGGACACTGCAGTGGAAGGTACCCACCCGAAATTTCTTTTCACAAAAGGCAATCCCCAACCTATACTCGATTGTGTGAAAGGAAGTAATGGCATGTGTGGCACACAGTGTTGGGGCAAGGGTCCATATGACCACTGATAGCTGGTCTGCAAAGCATGGTCAGGGCAGGTATATCACCTACACTGCGCATTGGGTAAACCTGCTGACGGCTGCCAAGCATGGAATCCATGGCTCTGCAGAGGAGGAGTTGGTGACACCGCCATGACTTGCAGGCAGGCCTGCTGCCACCTCTTCTACTCCTCCTACTCCATCCTATTCCATAACCTCCTCGGCTGAGTCCTCTTCTGCTGCTGCGTCTTGCTCCACATCAACGGCACTCCCCCAGCTCCGCAGGTACTATTCCACATCCCAGATACGGCATTGTCACGCCGTCTTGGGGTTGACTTGCCTGAAAGCAGAGAGTCACACCGGACCAGCACTCCTGTCCACCCTGAACGCACAGGTGGATCAGTGGCTGACTCCGCACCAACTGGAGATCGGCAAGTAATTAATTTGGTGGCGCCATTGAAATTGGGCAAGTTGATACATGTGCCGTGCATGGCACATGTGTGTAATCTGATCGTACAACGCTTTGTGCATAAGTACCCAGGCTTACAGGACGTCCTGAAGCAGGACAGGAAGGTGTGTGGCCATTTCAGGCGTTCCTACACTGCCATGGCGCACTTTTCCGTTATCCAGTGGCGAAACAACATGCCAGTGAGGCGCTTGATTTGCGACAGCCCGACACGTTGGAATTCAACGCTCCTAATGTTCGACCGCCTGCTCGAACAAGAAAAAGCAGTTAATGACTATTTGTATGACCGGGGTGCTAGGACAGCCTCTTTGGAGCTGGGAATTTTTTTGCCACGTTACTGGGCGCTCATGCGCAATGCCTGTAGGCTCATGCATCCTTTTGAGGAGGTGACAAACCTAGTCAGTCGCACCGAAGGCACCATCAGCGACATCACACCATTTTGTTTTCTTCCTGGAGCGTGCCCTGCGAAGAGTGCTGGATCAAGCCGTAGATGAGCATGAAGAGGAAGAGTTGTGGTCACCATCACCACCAGAAACAGCCTTATCAGCATCGCTTGCTGGACCTGCGGCAACGCAGGAAGAGGATTGTGAGGAACAGGAGTCAGCGGAGGAATGTGGCTTTGAGGAGGTGGAGGAAGACCAACCACAACAGGCATCCCAGGGTGCTCGTTTTAACCTATCTGGTACCCGTGGTGTTGTACGTGGCTGGGGGGAAGAAGATACCTTCAGTGACATCACTGAGGACAAGGAACGGGACATGAGTAGCTCGGCATCCAACCTTGTGCAAATGGGGTCTTTCATGCTGTCGTGCCTGTTGAGGGACCCTCGTATAAAAAAGCTGAAGGATAACGACCTGTACTGGGTGACCACGCTACTAGGCCCCCGGCATAAGCATAAAGTGCCAGAAATGTTACCGAATTACAACAAGTCCGAAAGGATGCAGCAGTTCCAAAATAAATTAAAAAGTATGCTTTACACAGCGTATAAGGGTGATGTCACAGCACAACGTGAATCTAACAGGGGAAGAGCTGAAAGTAATCCTCCGACTCCCACGACCACGCCGGCAAGGACAGGACGCTTTACAGACGTGTTGTTGATGGAGGACATGCAGAGCTTTTTAACTCCTATGCATCGCCACAGCCCTTCGGGGTCCACCCTCAGAGAACTACTCGACCGACAGGTAGCAGACTACCTCGCCTTAACTGCAGATCTCGACACTCTGAGGAGTGATGAACCCCTTGACTACTGGGTGTGCAGGCTTGACCTGTGGCCTGAGCTATCCCAATTTGAAATAGAACTTCTGGCCTGCCCCGCTTCAAGTGTCCTGTCAGAAAGGACCTTCAGTGCAGCAGGAGGTATTGTCACTGAGAAGAGAAGTCGCCTAGGTCAAAAAAGTCTAGATTACCTCAACTTTATTAAGATGAATGAGGGATGGATCCCGAAGGGACTGACATTGGGCGATACATTAGAGTAAAAAAGGCCTGATGAGATGAGCTGCCTTGGGCTAAAAATGGTCCACACGCTGCTGTGTTTTATCTTCAAATGCCGGATGACTTGCGTGACTTATCCGCCACCAACTAGGGTTCAAGCCGCAATGTTTTAGGGCACTTTCTGCCTGGGAAACAAACATAAATTTTTCTGGCCGCTGCTACAGCAGCGGCTGCAACAATACCTAATTTTTCAGGCATGTGTACATGCCAAAGTTTTCTGGCCTCTGGTGCTGCACTGTGGCTTCAAAAACAAAACAAAAAAAAGACACTTAACAGGGATTAAACTGATAGGAATAGTACTACTTAACACACCACTCCTATCTGGTGGCACATTAGATTGCACGCGCAGTGCCCCAAATTTGAAGTAGGAGGACCGACCAAGCATCTTTTTCCATCTCCTGGTTCCTAAAATCCATGCCATATACACATCTCCTGATAGGGGACACCGCAGTGGAAGGTACCCGGCCCGAAATTTCTTTGCACAAAAGGGAATCCCCAACCGGTACTCGATTGTGCAAAAGGAAGTAACCATACCATGGGTCCCAGACCGCACGTCTTGTAATTCTCTGTCTGCGAAATTATATATCTATCAAATCTATCTATTTATCTATCAAATCTATCTATCTATCGTATCTATCAAATGTATATTGCATCTATTGATCTATCTATCTAATCTATGTATCTATCTATCAAATCTATCTATCTCGTGGCCGGACTGTTTTGTGACAGCCACTTGTGTTTCGGCCAAATGTCCGTCGGACAAATGGCCGTCGGCTAAAAGTCCGGCCACGATTGCACGCACAGTGCCCCAAATTTGAAGTAGGAGGACCGACCAAGCATCTTTTTCCATCTCCCAGTTCCTAAAATCCATGCCATATACACCTCCCCTGATAGGGGGAGTAACAGGTATTAAACTGATCAGAATAGTACTACTTAATACACCACTCATATCTGGTGGCACAGTAGATTGTACGCGCAGTGCCCCAAATTTGAAGTAGGAGGACCGACCAAGCATCTTTTCCCATCTCCCGGTTCCTAAAATCCATGCCATATACACGACCCCTGGCACCGCAACTGCCTCTGGGAACCTTACCATGGGTCCCAGACTGCACGTCTTGTAATTCTCTGTCTGGGAAATTATATATCTATCAAACCTATCTATCTATCTATCAAATCTATCTATCTATCTATCTATCTATCTATCATATCTATCAAATGTATATTGCATCTATTGATTTATCTATCTAATATATGTATCTATGTATCTATCAAATCTAACTATCTTGTGGTTGTGCAAATGGACTGTTTGCGGTTGTTTGTGGTGCTTTAAACGGGGAGTTTGGTCTGTCACTGTGAAGCGGCGTAACCCTTACACTACCTGATCGATACAACATCATACCTGATGTTTTCAAGCACGTTATTCCAAACAATTTAGGAATGTTAGGTGATTTATGCCCTTTATGGATTAAAACCAGACTCTGCGGGGCGTGGCTAGGCAAGCAACATGGCCGGTCGCAATTTCTAATGCTCCTAAGGAGGATCAAGTTCACCGTCAAATATTTATAGAAATACTCAGTATTTTACGTTCATGCAGTCATATAATGAAGCCTAAACATCTACTGCACAGACTATGCTGAACATTTCGCCTGATTATTTGCTTTTGAGCTCCTTTTGGACCCTTACTAGACGACGGCCGGATAAACTTACTCTATACCCTTACCCGTCCACATGGGTTAAGTGGCAAACGCATCAACTCTCTATAAAGCGACAGGAACCAAGATAAGAGAAGATCCATAATATTGCTGAAGGACATCTGTCACATAAGCGAATATGGAGGATACACACTGCCTAATAGCTACTCTTATTCAAAACTTTGTGCAGGAATACTGTGCGAGAATGGCGGACTTAAAGACTGTGCTAAAGTCAGAGATGGGGATCACTTATGGACACCGGCACCAAATGGCTCCCTCTATCACAGCTCCAAACATCCAAAACGAGCCACTACCGGAGGCCATTAAATCCTCTAATCTCCCAATTGGGAAGCAGACTCTTATGGCAGACCGGGAGTTATATGTCCTACAGATCACTAAACTACCTCAAACTGCCGCAGCCACTGGGGACCAGTCGTGGAGAGCTTTGCAGCTGTTGCCTGATACGTTTTTCTCTAAAGATAGAGAAGAGAAGAGCGCGGACTCAAATGCAGAGTAACATCAATTTAATAAATCACACGACAAATGGCTACTTACAAAATAAAAATATAAAATCGGCATATATATGAAATAAAACCATAGACTTATCGTCTCATGCCGGCATTCATCTGTATTGATGGGGTGTCAGAGTAAACTTGTCCCTTTGTATCTTCCTTAGTATTGCCAGAGTCCAGTATATCAGAATAGGTCCTTGAGGAATTTCCTCCAAGCAACATTCATAAAGCCACAATCATAAAGCCAATTGTGGACCAAATTTCTGAATCGATATTAGAACAGGTGACAAATACTGTGGCAAGCTAAGAGTGCGTTGTAGCTAAAAATACACAGCGTTCCTCGGCTCTTTTAACCTCCAAACTCGTAGCTGCAGACTTAGAGCTGGGGCGGCTTCACAGGAACAATTAGCTCAAAGGGTGGGCGGGCAGTGGGCGGTTCTCTACGCGTTTCGTCACGTCTCGGCGTGACTTTCTCAAGAGTGGCTTTATGAATGTTGCTTGGAGGAAATTCCTCAAGGACCTATTCTGATATACTGGACTCTGGCAATACTAAGGAAGATACAAAGGGACAAGTTTACTCTGACACCCCATCAATACAGATGAATGCCGGCATGAGACGATAAGTCTATGGTTTTATTTCATATATATGCCGATTTTATATTTTTATTTTGTAAGTAGCCATTTGTCGTGTGATTTATTAAATTGATGTTACTCTGCATTTGAGTCCGCGCTCTTCTCTTCTCTATCTTTAGAGAAAAACGTGTTTGCAACCAAGGTCTGTGGAATCACCTGTTCCAGAGGAGCTGCTGGATCCTTTGCTTCATTTCATTTATCAACTTATCAACATATTTTTTGGAATAAGTATCAAGAACTGTCCTTATATCTTAAACAACTGTTTGGACTTTGTGTTTTTGCGTTATAAATTTTGCATAACTATATATACATATATTTGTCAGATATTTGCTATTTATTTACAACATAGAGTATTCTATCGGTTATTTTCAGATCATTGCGCTGCTTTGGTGTGTGTTTTACACACACCAAAAAGCTGTTGCCTGATGCAGGTTCCGGGGAAAACGCACCTAAGAATGAGAGAGCTCTTTACAGGAGTGAAATAGTAAGGACCTGGGAGGATGTGTTGGAGAATGCAGCCGACCCTCTGATGCACCGATTTGCCGCGTCTTCATTGAAACACCTTCCCAGAAGATGGTTTCGGCCCTGGCGACACCTGCCTTCAAATCTCCCATCAACAGTAGGAGGCCTATCTCTGATGGCGGTCTATAGTCTCCCCTCCTCTCTCGCTGCCCTACCTGCACATTGCATTAAGACCGGAGTGGGGTAATACTCTCTGTGACGCCATATTCCCTCATGGAACTTTACTCCCAGGACACTGACTTTTCTCGCTGACTTCTTAATGACGACTGTAAGGTCTGATTAGCACAATCAGCTGAACACCACAAAAGAGACGATCGGCTTTCTAGACATTATCGCTCCCTAAAAGTTATATTAGTTCCTTTTGTTGAGAATATTTATTTTCTCTGCTTGTCTCTTTTTATTTATCCCTGGTTCACCAAAAATATATATCTATAGAAGTAAGAATATCCCCTATATATGTTATAAGTGTTCATATACTTGAGTCAAATCATATTCACCATATTTAATGGGACTCATTTATAAGCAAGCTAGCTATATACTCTTCTAAAGCCTCCATGATAATGATAACTTAGTAACTGGCTGTCTGTGTTATACAGTTGTTACCTATATACAGCTACCTATGTTTTTGAGTTAAAAGAAATACCAAATGTGACTCCTCTATTGTAAGATGTTCAAACTTAATGTACCAAAAGGTGATATATTCCTGACTCGTTAACATATTTTAAATTTCAAAATGGGCACCAGCCATCTCCCTTGTATGAGGGAGAACACTTGCTCACAAATACCAGATGACAAATGGATTTAGTACTCATATACCGGTCTGCAGTACTACCATAGCTTACCCTGTAGCACCACTGTAATTACTACCCTATGTCTCCACAACACCCTTTCTATGTCACTATGGTTACTGATGATGTATCCTAGGGATAAACTTAAAAAACGTAACATAAACCCATGTGCTCATTGGTTTGGGAGTTATTGATACTATGTATGTGATTAGTTATATGCTAGTCAGTTTGACAATTGTTTTCCCCCTTACCAAGAGGATAAACTGACATATCTGAAGGCATTACATGGGCGCTCAGTCTGTGCTTACTTACTTATATCTCTGTGTTACCCTCATTATCTTGCGCTACATCTTAACCATAACCCCCTAGTTAAATATTATATAACCTGAAAGTAACAAACCATCCCCTGGCTTTTATTTTAATTATCTACGCCCAGAGATATAACCTAGATATTTTACACCTATTTACAAGACCAAAAATTAAAACAGGGGTATGGCTGACCATACTTTATGTTAAGTTAACTATGATATTATCTGCTCATTGTACTGTTTGTCTACTGGACTCATGTTCATTGATTTCTTACCTACATATAGCCTCTCTAAGAACCTGGGCTTCTGATTAAGCAAGCTTACTATAAGACTCTCATAAGCTTCCTATCGTTTATAGTTTTTTTTTTTTTTTTTTTAGATTAATATGTTTTCTCAATATTCACTCTAGCCCACCCCCCTAAAAATCCCCCCTCCCACAAATTACAAGTGGCTCTTGCCCACTGATCCTTCCCCCCCCCTTAAGCCATACCACTACCTATGTATACATATAAGTACCCATTAGGTTTCCTGAATACGTATGCTTATTTTATAGTGTGTTTTGTCATATATGGTAGTGGCTGGTCCAGGAAAAAAAGAGGTCATTCCTACCCCTGCACAGGTTGTTTTTTATAGTTTTCATTACCTCTCTATCACTATCTAACATAAGTACTTGAATTGTACAATTTGTCTTCTGTACTAAGCTTCAATACTGCTCTGTATATTGTATTTAACCTGTGCGGTTGGATCATTGTATGTTACCTTTCATTTTACCCTCAATAAAAAAATATTTTTCAAAAAAAAAAAAAAAAAAAACAGACTCAATTTTCCGTGGGAGTTTTGCCATGGATCCCCCTCCGGCATGCCACAGTCCAGGTGTTAGTCCCCTTGAAACAACTTTTCCATCACTATTGTGGCCAGAAAGAGTCCCTGTCGGTTTTAAAATTTGCCTGCCTATTGAAGTCAATGGCGGTTCGCTCGGTTCGCCCGTTCACGAACAGTTGCGGACGTTCGTGTTCGCAGTTCGCGAATGGAAAATTTTCAGTTCACGACATCACTATTTATATATATAAATATATATATATATATGTATATATATCTGTATATATATCTGTATATATGTCTATAAGTATTATGTGTTTAAATTATAGATATAAGTCTGTATATACATATATACACATATAAATACATAAATACATATATACTTATATCAGGGCTTAAACTTTCCACTCTTTACTAGCCATTGGCGAGTGGAAATTTAATGGTGGCGAGTGACAATAAGTGAGTGAATGTTGAATCAACATTCACTCATGGTCCGAAGTCTGGTGGCGTGTTGTAAGTAGCAAAATTAGTATATTTGCAAAATGTACACTCCTATTGCAGCTTTGACAAACACACATTTTGGGCTATGTGCTAAAAATATAATCTGAAGGGATATTATATATCCTAGAAAGGGCAAGGATGTGCTATTCTTTAGGGACCCCATTAGTGCTTAGACTGTTACTTCTGAGAGGGTAAACAGGGGCAGAGAGAGAGAGAGAGATTGGAGAGAAAAAGTAAAAGTGGAGAAAGAGATATGAGAGTAGGGAAATAAATAGTATAAAGAGAAGATATGGGCTGAGAGATAAGGGAGAGGGTAAAAAAGAGAAAATGAAGAGAGGAGGAAGGGGAGAAAGATAGTTAAGAGATAGAAGGGAGACATGATAATTATTCAAAGAAAATCTCCAGGTCTGCTATGACCTTCCATGACTGTCAGCACTCTCTTTCTCCACTCTCATTTCAACAACTTCCTATTTCTATCCAACTGTTGTCTTACCCAGAACCACCAAGTTCATGTTGCTAACTGCTATGCACTTATTTTTGTTAATCTATTACTGTATGTAGCATTATTTAATTTTTTATGGTATAATATACTGTATATATACTGTATATATATTTTTAAAATGACTGCACAATAATGTATATGCAAAAAACACGCAGAAGGACATATACCCGGTAAAAATCACAGTCTAAGTCCCAGAAATGCCAACAAACTATCGGAGTCTTTCTCCCCAAATAAATCAGGTACCAACCTTTTCAAGTTGCTTGTATTCCGCTCTGCTCCTTTTCCTTTCTGTCTACTCCCTTCTTGCTGGTGGATATTTGCTTCCGCCTTACCAGCTCACCGGGGACTTACTCGTCAGGGGAGGGAATTCCATTTCACCTCACGCCCATCACTGCTTGCCGCGGTCTTTGGGGTTTCCTCGGAACAACGGTTGGAGTTATGTCGGTCGACTCCTCCCACTCCTTTGATGAGGAACAAACAAAACCCACACAGCAATGGATCCGTAGGTGAACAACGGAGACCTCACTCCGTAAGTAATAGATTTTAAAAAAAGGGTAAAACGTATCCTTTAAAAATTTCAAGCTTTATTTCATCCTTAAAAATGAATCCCCCTCGTAGCAAAAAAAAATAGGCTAGGAAACGGTCTTACGCGTTTCGGCGTGAGCCTTATTCATAGACCATAACCCACCTGTGTACTATACACTCTTTTAAAACCAGGTGAATCATTGCTATTGGGTAAAGCAAAGCATGCCTATTTAACACTTTAAAGCACATTCACAAAAAAGACAAATACATCAAAAAAAGTTAAGGTTATGTGTGAATACACAATAAGTGCAGGAATAGATACAATAACAAGAATTTCTAATATTGAGACTATGCTATTATGCAGATACATAAGATAATATGTTATACATATAGTACATTGTTGAAGGATACGGTGTTCACAAGCTGCACCTATGACACAATTATTCCTATGTATTATATTACTATAGCTAATCCATGAATAAAGCTAAATACTCATGTGATGTGGGGACTATCAAATACATTTCATTTTTTCAAGATTACTAAATATTGTTACTAATATTAACTACACTTTTATATGCATATCTTAGAAATCCTAGTATGGAAAGAAGGTCTCCTCAATATAGCTCCAATGATAGTATTTGCTTTTATTGCCTGAAGAAACAACCAGTGTTTTCGTTGAGAAACGTGTTGCTTTGTAACAATAAAGTGTTTATCTTTTTATATTATTGGAAGTTGTCCTTTGACTCCTTTTCTGCTATACCTCACGCTTTGACAAAACAAAACATTTGGCTCCATATTGGAAGCCGTGTAGTTTTTGATTACAGTGGAAGACGCAGCAGGGGGATCCCGTTCAGTGTACTAGCCACTGTTGAGTGCTAGCCTGCCCTGTTGCACCAGTCACAGTATGGTGCCTATATATCTGGTAAGCATTTCCAGCTCATCTGATACAGCGAACTGTATGAAACGGATTACACTATGAGGCGCCCTCTCTCTGTTCTTACATCCTTTAAGATTGCCCCACACACCGGGAACAAGAGGAGCTGCCCTGCCATACATATTGAAGGTCGCTTTTCATCACTAAGGACTCTTTGTATTTGGGATTGTCAGAACCCTTACCTTCAATCAAGACTGGGAACATTTGAACTCTGACCAAATATATTTTAGCGCGCCTCTTTTAGTTCCCCTCTGGGACTTTTTCTTCCAATGATAGTATACATAAGCAAAGAATTATCAATTAGTTGTAACACCACTATCCACATGAGCTAGAGAGAACAACTGCTTCTCATAGGGAGAGAAAGTGGGAGATAAGCAGCAGAACAACCAAGTGACAAGATCATGGATTAGCTATAGACATACTGTATAATACATAGGAATAATTGTGTCATAGGTGCAGCTTGTGAACACTGTATCCTTCAACAATGTACTATATGTATAACATGTTATCTTATGTATCTGGATAATAGCATAGGCTCAATATTAGAAATTCTTGTCATTGTATCTATTCCTGCACTTATCGTGTATTCACACATAACATTAACTTTTTTTGATGTGTTTGTCTTTTTTGTGAATGTGCTTTAAAGTGTTAAATAGGCGTGCTTTGTTTTACCCAATAGCAATGATTCACCTGGTTTTAAAAGGGTGTATAGTACACAGGTGGGGTATGGTCTATGAATAAGGCTCACGCCGAAAAGCGTAAGAACTTTTCCTAGCCTATTTTTTTTTTTGCTACGAGGAGGATTCATTTTTAAGGATGAAATAAAGCTTGAAATTTTGAAAGGATCCGTTTTACTCTTTTTTTTTAAATCTGCACAATAATATGTTTCACAATAACTTAATGATTTGCAAATAGGGGGTGGAGTAATGGGTGTGATGTGGGCATGTAGTGGGTAGGATCAAAAGTGGCAAGTACCATTTTGGCCTGGCTAGTAGCTTACGACCTAAAAGTTTGAGCCCTTCATATATATATATATATATATACACACAGATAGAGAAGCACACTCACAGAAATGAACAACCGGCTCAATACCATTGTTAGCCTATGGTGATTTACCACCTGGGACAAGCTTCTTTTAGCCCAGTAGTGCTTTTCACAAAGTAGAACTTTCCTGTAGTATATCAGTCTGATCCCGCCTATTACGGTCAGACCAGCGCCGAAATACCAGGCAATTCCTCTCTGAACAACGAACACGGTAACCACAGATGGCTGCTCCTGGGTGGTAAATGACCATAGAACTAGCTGATGAGCGCTTCTCTCTTTGTATGCAAATTAATATGACCCTGGGGAAGTCTCCCTATGGGTGATGGGGAAAACCAGACATGGACTCCTTTCCCAGTGTGCTAAGAGGAATGTGGCTGCACCTCACTGATGAGGCCCATAGGAGGCCGAAACGATCGTCTGGGGTTGTCATGTTCCTTGTTCAGAGGAGAATTGCCTGGTATTTCGGGGCTGGACTGACCTTACTTGGCAGGATCAGATGATTTACTTCAGGAAAAATTTTCCTCTGCGAAAAGCACACTGGTCTAAAAGAGACTGCTCCTGGGTGGTAAATCGCCATAGAACTAGCTGATGAGCTGTTGTTCATTCCTGGTAGAGCGCTTCTCACTTTGTATGCAAATTAATATGACCCTGCGGAAGTCTCCCTATAGGTGATGGGGGAAACCAGACGTGGACTCCTTGCACAGTGTGCTTAGAGGAATGTAGCTGCACCTCACTGATGAGGCCCATAGGAGGCCAAAACGATCGTCTGGGGTTGTCATGTTCCTTGTTCAGAGAAGAATTGCCTGGTATTTTGGGGCTGGACTGATCTTACATGGCGGGATCAGACTGATATACTTGAGGAAAGTTTTCCTCTGTGAAAAGCACACTGGTCTAAGAGAGGCTGCTCCTGGTTGGCAAATTGCCATAGAACTAGCTGATGAGCCGTTGTTCATTCCTGGTAGAGTGCTTCTCTCTTTGTGTATATATATATATATATATATATATATATATACACACACACACACATACATACATATTTAGACATGTTACTTTCAAGAGGGAGAGAATAGCGGCACAACCAGGAGTAGTCCCCTATTTATTATTGATTGTTGGATATTATTATGTTTCCAATTGTAAACTTTAATTAGGTGGAGAGGTACTGTACACAATTAATATGAAAAGGTAATTAGTAATGTAAAGGTAACATTACAAAAAACACTCAGCTACTCTTAATGGACAAGGTAAACAATAGTTAGAATTTACCTAAACATAAGAACAAGAAGGTCTTAATAAAATATAACTTGTATTGAATATACTGTATATTATTAAAAAAATAAAGAACTAATATAAAAACACAAATCATGCATGCACTGGTGCAACTTTCTTTAATCAGGATTCAATTATGTTTATTGAGTTTATATGTACAATGATAATAGTACCTCTTATATAACAAAATAATAGTTATTCATCTATGTATTTAGATGAATATAATAAATCAAAATAATAGAAATGGAGGGTGGCACAATTAGAACAATAACACTGGTCTAAAGTAGTACTATCGGAGAGGGGAATAGAGTGCCATAATTATCAACTGCTAATAAGCAATAGAGGGGTAAAATATGATAAAGGGATATGAATATATGAAATAAGAGTGGGTACAGTATTTATACTGGTGGTACTATAGTATTTGGTATAGATACAGTAGTGTATATACGCTTAATTCTAGATTAGGTATAGAAGCGTTGTACCATTAGTATTAGATAAGATTATACCACCAACTTATAATGAGACACTGGTATTGTGAGGTGCCAAAATGTCTGCAGTTAACACAGAACAGTAGGGTAAGGTGTAGAGCAAACGTGCGTTCTAATATGAATATACTGAGGATTGCACCCAATGGCTCTCTATACTCTGCTCAAAAGGGAGATTCGTGAGAGGACAAAATAATCATGTATATTAGGTCATAGTAAAACATCAACGCTATAGTATTTGTATTGATTATTTATGATATTGCCCTCTTAGGTATAGAAGAACTCCCTGCAAGATATATCGGAGTAACCATGTGTGATATTAGTATAGCAACGGAAAATGACTAAGAAATGTAAATGGTTGCGCTAGCGTCAAACAACACTTCCCGCTGATACTTAAAGGGACAGTCTACACCAGAATTGTTATTGTTTTAAAGATAGATAATCCCTTGTTTACCCATTCCCTAGTTTTGCATAACCAACACAGTTATATTTATATATTTTTTACCTCTGTGATTATCTTGTATCTAAGCCTCTGCAGACTGCCCCTTTATTTCAGTTCTTTTGACAGACTTGCAGTTTAGCCAATCAGTGATGGCTCCCAGGTAACTTCACGTGCACGAGCACAGTGTTATCTATATGAAAAACATGAACTAACACCCTCTAGTGGTGAAAAACCTGTTAAAATGCATTCTTAAGAGGAGGCCTTCAAGGTCTAAGAAATTAGCATATGAACCTCCTAGGTTAAGCTTTCAACTAAGAATACCAAGAGAACAAAGAAAAATTGGTGATAAAAGTAAATTGGAAAATTGTTTAAAATTACATGCCCTATCTGAATCATGAAAGTTTTTTTTGGACTAGACTGTCCCTTTAAATTACTAAGTAGAATGGATACTACATAAAGTGGTTAAGTCAGTCACCTTCCGATACTGCACGAGATGTGTTCGTGGCTATGTAATTAATATCAGAATAAGAGCAACCATGTTTTATACGGTATATATACCCACTCTGTTATGGATTAAAGATCGTAGAATAAACTATATTCTAGTAATAACCTAGTACGGTATAGTGAGATTATGCCACTAGTGAAAATTAGTACTGAATGTTATTCCGATAGGTGAGTTGCTGTTAGCAAACTCCTATTAGGACCAGTAGCAACAACAATTTTTTTTATATAATGTGGTTATGCCACCAACCTAACAATACTAGGTGCTATAATTGTTAAATAAGGATTGCTAAGAGTGCATGCTGATTTGCTGATTAAAAAGGAGAATCACTAGATTCTCGCTCCCCTGACATGTTTTGCAGTGAACGCTTTTTCAATGGCCTTAGAATAGTTACATCCTATCAGCATATTGTTTCTCCTACGATCTTTAATCCATAACAGAGTGGGTATATATACCGTATAAAACATGGTTGCTCTTATTTTGATATTAATTACATAGACACGAACACATCTTGTGCAATATCGGAAGGTGACTGACTTAACCACGTTATTTAGTATCCATTCTACTTAGTAATTTAAGTATCAGCGGGCAGTGTCGTTTCATAGTAATTTTCTGTTGCTATACTAATATCACACATGGTTACTCCGATATATCTTTCAGGGAGTTCATCTATACCTAAGAGGGCAATATCATAAATAATCAATACAAATACTATAGCGTTGATGTTTTACTATGACCTAATATACATGATTATTTTGTCCTCTCATGAATCTCCCTTTTGAACAGAGTATAGAGAACCATTGGGTGCAATCCTCAGTATATTCATATTAAAACGCATGTTTGCTCTACACCTTACCCTACTGTTCTGTGTTAACTGCAGACATTTTGGCACCTCACAATACCAATGTCTGATTATAATTTGGTGGTATAATCTTATCCAATACTAATGGTACAACGCTTCTATACCTAATCTAGAATTAAGCGTATATACACTACTGTATCTATACCAAATACTATAATACCAAGTAGTTGTTAATTAACAGTCATCGATCTTGCTGCTCTTCGGCTTTTTCACAGCTTTCTTGCTACCCTGTCACTAAGCACCCACACTATACTATTCTGTTTACCCCCTATACCGCCGCTCCCGGACCCCCCCCCCCCCCCGCAACTAACTAAAGTTATTAACCTCTAAACCGCCGCTCACAGACTCCGACGCAACTCTAATAAATGTATTAACCCCTAAATCGCCGCTCACAGAGCCCACCGCCACCTACATTATACTTATTAACCCCTAATCTGCCACCCCCTATTCCAGCGCCACCTACATAAAGTTATTAACCCCTATCCTGCTGCTCCCGGACCCCGCCGCAACAATATAAATTGTTTAACCCCTAAACCGCCGCTCCCGGAGACCACCGCCACCTACATTATATTTATTAACCCCTAATCTGCCCCCTCTACACCGCCGCAACTATAATAAACATATTAACCCCTAAACCTAAGTCTAACCCTAAACCTAACACCCACTAACTTAAATATAATTTAAATAAATCTAAATAATTATTTCTATAATTAACTAAATTATTCCTATTTAAAACTAAATACTTACCTGTAAAATAAACTCTAAACTAGCTACAATATAACTAATAGTTACATTGTAGCAATCTTAGGGTTTGTTTTTATTTTACAGGCAACTTTGTATTTATTTTAACTAGGTAGAAAAGTTATTAAATAGTTATTAACTATTTAATAGCTACCTAGTTAAAATAAAGACAAAAGTACCTGTAAAATAAAACCTAACCTAAGTTACAATTACACCTAACACTACACTATAATTAAATTAATTCCCTAATTTAACTACAATTAATTACAATTAAATAAAATTAACTAAAGTATAAAAAAGCACTAAATTACAGAAAAAATAAAATAATTACAAGAATTTTAAGCTAATTACACCTAATCTAATCCCCTAATAAAATAAAAAAGCCCCCCAAAATAAAAAAGCCCTGCCCTACAATAAATTACAAATAGCCCTTAAAAGGGCCTTTTGCGGGGCATTGCCCCAAAAAGTAATCAGCTCTTTTACCTGTAAAAACAATTACAATACCCCCCAACATTAAAACCCACCACCCACACACCCAACCTTACTCTAAAACACACCCAATCCCCCCTTAAAAAAAACCTAACACTAACTCCTTGAAGATCACCCTACCTTGAGAAGTCTTCACCCAACCGGGCCGAAGTCCTCAACGAAGTCGGGCAGAAGTGGTCCTCCAGACGGGCAGAAGTCTTCATCCAGGTGGCATCTTCTATCTTCATCCATCCGGAGCGGAGCGAGCCATCTTCAAGACATCCGACGCGGAGCATCCTTCCAGGCCGACGACTATCCGACGAATAAATATTTCTTTAAATGACGTCATCCAAGATGGCGTCCCTTGAATTCCAATTGGCTGATAGAATTCTATCAGCCAATCGGAATTAAGGTAGGAAAAATCCTATTGGCTGATGCAATCAACCAATAGGATTGAAGTTCAATCCTATTGGCTGATCCAATCAGCCAATAGGATTGAGCTCACATTCTATTGGTTGATTGGAACAGCCAATAGAATGCAAGCTCAATCCTATTGGCTGATTGCATCAGCCAATAGGATTTTTCCTACCTTAATTCCGATTGGCTGATAGAATTCTATCAGCCAATCAGAATTCAAGGGACGCTATCTTGGATGACATCATTTAAAGGAATATTCATTCGTCGTGTAGTCGTCAGCCTGGAAGGATGCTCCACGTCGGATGTCTTGAAGATGGACTTGCTCCTCTCCGGATGGATGAAGATAGAAGATGCCTCCTGGATGAAGACTTCTGCCTGTCTGGAGGACCTCTTCTGCCCGGATAGGATGACGACTTCTGCCTGTCTGGAGGACCACTTCTGCCCGGCTTTGTTGAGGACTTCGGTCCGGTTGGGTGAAGACTTCTCAAGGTAGGGTGATCTTCAGGGGGTTAGTGTTAGGTTTTATTAAGCGGGGATTGGGTGGGTTTTAGAGTAGGGTTGGGTGTGTGGGTGGTGGGTTTTAATGTTGGGGGGTATTGTAATTTTTTTTACAGGTAAAAGAGCTGATTACTTTGGGGCAATGCCCCGCAAAAGGCCCTTTTAAGGGCTATTTGCAATTTAGTATAGGGAAGGGCTTTTTATTATTTTGGGGGGCTTTTTTATTTTATTAGGGGATTAAATTAGGTGTAATTAGTTTAAAATTCTTGTAATTATTTTATTTTTTTCTGTAATTTAGTGGGGGGTTTTCTTGTACTTTAGTTAATTTTATTTAATTGTAATTAATTGTAGTTAATTTATGGAATTAATTTAATTATAGTGTAGTGTTAGGTGTAATTGTAACTTAGGTTAGGTTTTATTTTACAGGTACTTTTGTATTTATTTTAACTAGGTAGCTATTAAATAGTTAATAACTATTTAATAACTATTCTACCTAGTTAAAATAAATACAAAGTTGCCTGTAAAATAAAAACAAACCCTAAGCTAGCTACAATGTAACTATTAGTTATATTGTAGCTAGATTAGGGTTTATTTTATAGGTAAGTATTTAGTTTTAAATAGGAATTATTTAGTTAATTATAGGAATATTTATTTAGATTTATTTAAATTATATTTAAGTTAGTGGGTGTTAGGTTTATGGTTAGACTTAGTTTAAGGGGTTAATATGTTTATTATAGTGGCGGCGGTGTAGGGGGGGCAGATTAGGGGTTAATATGTATAATGTAGGTGGCGGCGGTGTAGGAGGGGCAGATTAGGGGTTAATAAATATAATGTAGGTGGCGGTGGGCTCCGGGAGCGGCGTTTTAGGGGTTAAACACTTTATTTATTTGCGGCGGGGTCCGGGAGTGGCGGTGTAGGGGTTAATAAATTTAATGTAGGTGGTGACAGTGTAGGGGGGGCTGATTAGGGGTGTTTAGACTCGGGGTACATATTACGGTGTTAGGTGTAGACATTCCCATAGAAATCAATGGGATATCGGGCAGCAGCGAACATGAGTTTTCGCTGCTTTCCGACTCCCATTGATTCGGAACATCTGTAGTGATGTAAGCATCGATCTGTGTCGGACTGAGACCGGCGGATCGTATGTTACGTCACTATATTCTACTTTTGCTGGTCTGTAGGGTTTGATAACTAAGGCGAATCAGGCTCGCTACAAATACGCTATGGAATTCCAGCGTATTTGCGGTTGACAGCTTGATAAATAGAGGCCACAGAATCTAAAAAAAACGTTGATGTGTTTTTAATCACATTAATTCTTACCACTTAGCTGCAAAACTATGTATGCATCTCTATCTAATTTCACACTTCACCCCAAGTTTTATATTTTGAAGTCAACTGGCAAGAGAGCTCTCAGGTCTCTTGTTGATATGACATACCCGACTATCTTGGAGTACTGAAGTACCCTGGATTTCCCCATGTTTTCTTAAGGTCAGTCCAGGCCAAACAGATCAGCTGAGTACACACCAGTAATATTTGTACTGTTAGTTTTACTTTCCTCTAAACATGCACATAACAACGTGGTTCCTTTTGTTTGTTTGCAACTTGGTTTTCAGTTTCCTTTCTTGGTTTTTCTGCTTATGGGTGCAGCACTTGCAAAAACATGGGTTTCTTTTGCAATGAGTCACGCCAGACTGTCACAGCTGGGACTGTTTTATCACTTACAATAAAGCAGAAGTTACACAGGTAAAAAGCAGATTACAAGCACTGGTCATGCAATTATTTATTCAGAGAAACGTGCACTGCAGCACGAGCACAGCAACAGTAGCGATTATTTGAGACACATGCTGATTTACTACATGAAGTGTATACATTCATTTGATGGGGTGGACTGGGCTGGGGGGCAGGATGGCAATTGCCCCCGTGTTGCTTTTTTTATAGTGGAATCAAGGCCGGTGTAGGTGCAGTGTCTGGTAGTTTAGTTTTCATTGTTTTTCATAGGTGTGCCCATGCAATGTGCCTGGTGTGCACAGTAAATCACCATATAAGGGCATTACAGCGTAGAGCGCACAATCAAATCAGCTTTTTACTTTAGCTTTTATCAGTGACCAGTGTTAAAAAATGTTATTATAGCCATTAAATGTAGTCATGTGTATTCAGGGGTTTCGGATGCAGAAGAAGATGGCTGCTCCCGGTGATCGGCTCTTTTTGGAGCCCGATTTCTTTTTGTGAAAGTGAAACACATTAAGATCTGGATATGCACAGATATTAGTGTATTGAACTTTCACAAGAAGAAAACCGGTTCTGAAAAGAGTGACTGTTTTCGTTCTGCATTTGGAGGCATCTGAAACCTCAGAATGCACATACCTAATTAAATGTTATTAGAGCTGCAACAACTAATCGGCATAATCGATAATAATTGATTATGAAAATAGTTGTCAACGAATCTCATAATCGATTAGTTGGTTTGCAATTAGTTGGTCTGTGCACAGCACCAGCTGCTTTACTCCAATGAGCTCCTGCACATGGTATTGTGTTTTATGGTTATGTCCTTAGCCTAAAGGACGTCTACAGACATTTACTTTTCACTTTTTCAGGACACTATAAGTTTACAACTACCCCTGGCTTATGTGCAACCCAGAAATAAAACAGGAGTCATAATTTGGATTGTTTATATTAAATCAGGTGATTTGGGACTATGCTTTGCATGATATAGTGCCAAGCTTGTTATTTACACCTAGCCCTAGATTGATGGGAGTTATATGAATTGATGTCACTATTACCTGTTTGCACAATTTTTAGCGGATCGCTTGCTATTGCTGATTATATATACTCTATATTTAGTTTTTTTTTTTTTATATTTTTAACTAATTGGACTATGTACCAAATTCAACCTCTGTAAGTATATATCTGTTATTTTAAGAGTGGACTAGATATTTTCCCCCCTAACCTTTTAGCTTGTTGCTTGCAAAAAACAGAGCCAGCCTCAGCCAGGAGCATGTGGTCATGTTGACATTTTTGCATTTCAATGAAAAGTTTCTGAAAGAGTGAATAACAGAATGTTATTAACAGTGATAGTCTACCTATTACTAGTTCTACCTCCGCTCAAACAGTTTGTGGTTTGTTTTGTTTAATTATAAAAATTTCTTCTGCTGCTTAAAAAATTGGACCAACAGTTGTGTTAATGTAAAGTTTTAGTCGGAAGTTTATATTTATAACACTCAGTATGTGGATTTTATTTTAAATATAGGAAAAAAATTAATTAATTAATTTTTTTATCCGATTAGTCGGTTAATCGAAAAAATAATGGATTGATTAATCGATTATGAAAATAATCGTTAGTTGCAGCCCTAAATGTTATATTATGAAAGTAAACATTTTAAAGATATACAGTATATCTATATATATCTATACGTATATTTATTTATCTATACTTATATCTATACATATATCAATTTATCTATCTATCTTTCTATATATATATATATATATTTGCACATACACTGCCCAGCTCATTGACAAAGCTGTGCTTGGCCAGTCCAATTTACTGTGCACCTCAGTAGTGCTTTGATGCATAAATCCACCAGAATCCCTGGGCTACAATTGCTGAAGGCTGCAAGGCCGGACTGGGAGTTCAAGGCAGCTCTAGAAAATTTTGAAGACCAGCCCTATCCCCCCTCCGCCCTTCATGATGCTGCCACCAATATGCCCCCCCCCCCCCGTGTCCCTGTGAAACATGGCTGAGGTAGCAACCCTAGGTAAACTCTAGGTAGGATACATTATTTTAAAAAAAAGTATGTTTATCTGTGAAACAATCACTGTCAATGGTAATTTTGGTATAAGCTTAGTGCAGCAGGATCTTGAGGGTAGTTCTATAGCATGATGTCCCCAAATGTTTTATGTATTTGTGTATTTGTTTTATTACAAATCAATGGTTTGTGTTTTTCTACTGGTGGTGCATGGCCTCTCTATGTGTTCCTTGCCTCCAGGTTGTGAGAAATATATGATGCAAATATGACCTAAAATGATGTTGGTGAGCGGGAAAGTAAGGTGGTTAGCAGATTTCTCAGTACTTACTACAGCAAAATAAAAATGCAGTCTACCCTCTCTCTTTAAATGTAAATTACAGGAAACATAGGAAAACTAACAAATGTATATTATTATTAGAATTGTTACAATGCTATTAAAAAAGTAAAATTTCTACTTCAAAATGTAAATGGGATAATGTTGCAAAGAAAAAACTAATTAGCTTATGTAATAAATTTACCTTAACATCTTAATTTATCTTAATATACATTTTTGTCCCAGAGAATGTTGTCAGATAAGATCAGCCAATACTGCTGGCTAGAGACCTTGCACTAAAACAGTTAACTGCCAAGTACACACAGATACAACTACTTAAAGGGACATTAAACACCTCAATGTAATATAATTTTTTTAATTACATGTAGTAAAACAACTTTAAAATATATTTTCATTATTTATTTTGTTCTCCTTTCCTGTAATTTAGTTCTGAATATTATGGGCTTTCCAATTCATGTTAAACATGCAAAGGCAGACAGAACTATATTCCAGACAGTAACTGGTGCACACAATAAGCCATTTATAACCATTCCTAATTGGCCTTACCAGAAAAGGAAACCTAAGTTACAATATGGCGGCACCCACCGCTTTATGGACATTAACTTTACCCTTATTTTTTCATATTTAAACAACTAATATAATTTTTAAAAATACATCTACAAATTATTCTCATCTCTCCTCATCTTTGCTCTGAATACATAATTCAAGCAATGATTTATTTAGGGCCAGATTACAAGGGGAGCAGTATTTAATGCTCCCACTAGTGCGCTAACTCTGCTAGAAGTAAGGTTTGTGCACGCAGTGGGTAGTGCTCGTATGAACGAAAAACGTTTTCTCTCACATGCAAACCCAATGCATGCAAAAAGCTTAACTTCAAATATCGTGATTGTGGTAACGTATTCCCCCATAGAAGTCAATGGAGCAAGAAAAGTGGGAAAAAAACTAACACCTAATCAAAGTGTGCTAGCCCGACAAGAAAATATAAATATTTCACATTCCAATGTTCTTCACATAGAAGAATATGTTCTACTAATTCAACTTGTAATACGAGCACTAAACCTGCAATAAACCCCTTTTCCTTGTGCGTAACTGTTAGCGCACCACTTAAAATATGACCCTTAGTGTTTAACATACGTTTAAAGCGATACCCATCTCATTAAAAGTAAAACAAAAATCTAATTTTAGTGCACAATACTGGATTTCAAATCTGACTAGAAGACTATTTACAATATACTTTTGCTTGCAAAAGATGCTTCTGGGAAAAGTGAATTTCAGATGCATATACCACAGAATGTGACAGTATGTTTCTTTTAATAACTTTCACCTAGATTACGAGTTTTAACGCTGAAAAAATGGCAATTTCAGCGTAAAAAACGTAACGCAGCTATTAGTCTTGTCGGTATAGCTATACCGCAAGCATTTTAGCCTGTAATGCAACGTCAATCCAGCACTAAAAAAAATGACGTTTTTGCGTGGGATTTCCATAGCACCGGTATTACAGGTTGT
Source organism: Bombina bombina (assembly GCF_027579735.1). NCBI lineage: Eukaryota > Metazoa > Chordata > Amphibia > Anura > Bombinatoridae > Bombina > Bombina bombina. The sequence continues at coordinate 689,628,162 of NC_069504.1, forward strand.
GCAGTGAGGCTTAAATGCTTGCGTTACAGCCTATACCAACACGATCCATACCGCCATCTGAGAGCAGTAGTTATGAGTTTTGCGCAACAAAACTAAATTACAAAAAATATCAAACACTAAATTACAAAAAATACCAAACACTAAAATATAAAAAAATAACAAATTAAATTATCCAAAATAAAAACAATTACACCTAATCTAATAGCCCTATAAAAATAAAAAAAGCCCCTTCAAAATTAAAAAAAACCCTAGCCTATAATAAACTACCAATAGCCCTTAAAAGGGCCTTTTGTAGGGCATTGCCCTAAAGAAATCAGCTAAAAAAAAGTAAAAAACAAACCTAACACTAATCCCTGACGATCCACTTACAGTTTCTGAAGTCCGGACATCCAGGAGGCGAGAAGTCATCATCCAGGCAGCAAGGTCTTCATCCATCCAGGCGGTGTCTTCTATCTTCATCCAGGCAGCATCTTCTCTCTTCATCCAATAGGATGAGAGCTACTGAAATTCTATTGGCTATTCAAATCAGCCAATAGAATTTCAGTAGCTCTCATCCTATTGGCTGATTTGAAAAGCCAATAGGATTTCAGTAGCTCTCATCCTATTGGCTGATTTGATTTTCAAAAATCGAATCAGCCAATAGGAATGCAAGGGATGCCATTTTGAAAAGGCTCCCTTGCATTGAAAATTCAGTGTATGGCGGTGACCTGTATAAAGAGGAGGCTCCGCACCGGATGTCTTCAAGGATTGACCTGCTTGGCGCCGCCGGGATGAAGATAGAAGACGCTGCCGGGATGAAGATAGAAGATGCCGCCTGGATGAAGATAGAAGATACCGCCTGGATGGATGAAGACCTCGCCGCCTGGATGAAGACTTCTTGCCACCTGGATGTCCGGACTTCAGAAACTGTAAGTGGACCGTCGGGGGATAGTGTTAGTTTTTTTCCCATTGATGTCTATGGAGAAAGCGTGCACGAGCACGTATTCTCAGTCCTTGGATTTTGTGCGGTATGGAGCTCATCTCCACCATAACACATGCACAAGGCCACTTTTTAGAAACTTGTAATGGCAGCGCTATGGAGGGTGAAATAATGCAACTTTTATTGCGTTCGTTTCGCACCCTCTATAGCACAAAACTTGTAATCTAGGTGATAGTTTTTTAAATGGAAAGTGTAAAAGTGTAAAAATGAAACACTCCTTAGTACATAAGGACTGGATAGCCTAGTCCGGGAAACTTTATTACTCCCTCCTTTTCAGCCCCTTTCAATAACTGACACCACAACAGAGACGGAGGAAAGACCAACCAGGTTGCATTTATTAAACTATATAAATATAATATCAAGCTTTTAAATGACTGGCATATTTAAATATGCGTGACAGAAATGAGTCCATAACAGTACTCCTACATTAAGAGGTAATGGCCTAAATTTCAAATGGATATGGCTGAGCCTCCTGATAACTCCACACCATCAAATACCAAGCTAAAGGAGTAAAAGGAGTTCTCCTGGCCTGCCTACCTGCGAGGAAAGGCACACTATGCCCACACCTAGTGTAGTCTGCCAAATCCTACCAGCCTGACTACACTCCACCCCAAAACTGCAACCTGCTCAAGCCGAATAAAAGACTGGTGGAGAACTAAAGTCTTGGCTCAACTAAGATGTCAACTCATTCCGCCCGCTTTCAAATCTCAAGGGAGGGAGGGTGGGCATCTCAGACTTCTATTAGCAGGCACTACAGGTATAAAGCAGAAACTTCCAGAACCACTGCTTTTAAACTACTGGTAAGCCACTCACATTCTCCTCACTTCAGCCCTTAATACGCTCAATTTTTGTGTCCACATCTATCATGTTCACTAGTAGGTTGCATGACTATAAAGATAATGGTCTCACTCACAACTAGGTAGGTTCAGGAGCAGTTAAAGGGATAGTCTACATTAAAATTGTTATTGTTTAAAAAGATAGATAACGCCTTTACCAACCATTCCCCAGCTTTGCACAACCAACATTGTTATATTAATATACTTTATAACATTTAAACCTCTAAATTTTGCCTGTTTCAAAGGCTCTATAGGCAGCCTCATAATTACATGCTTTTGTATTTGCTTTTTACAACAAGAGACTGCTAGTTCATGTGGTCCATATAGATAACAATGTGTTCACGCCCCGATAAGTTATTTAAGATTTAGCACAACACAGTACAAACTGCAAGTCAATAGATAATAAATACAAAGTCATGTGATCAGAGGGCTGTCAGAAGATGCTTAGATACAAGATATTCACAGAGGTAACACGTATATTAATATAACAGTGTTGGTTATGCAAAACTGGGGAATGGGTAATTATCTATCTTTCAAAACAATAATAATTCTATTGTAGACTGCCCCTTTAAGCCTTACTGGGAGCCAGCTGGTTATTGGTAGCTACACATACTATACAGTATATACCTCTTGTCAGTGGCTCAACAGATGTGTTCAGCAGCTCTCAGTTGTGCATAGTCGCTCAGGAGCGGACTTCAACTATGTGTTTAACCCCTAGACATCAAACTGTAAACTATATACAGATACAGATTAGTGCATGACCAGACTAAACAGTCTCACATTGAGATAAAATGTTGCTTTGATAAAAGAAGTCAGATTTGATCTCACAGCTGTCCCACATACTGCATGGTGTCCCATTTTAGGCACTCTAACCTATTTTTAACTCCTCCCTGTAAGTGCCACTTTGTGAAACTGGGGAACACATAAAAAATACCACAAAACACCTGGCATTACACTTGGATTGCCCAGCCATGCCCAGGGCCTGTATGAAGATGGGTAACACACAGCTATTTTCATAATTATTCATAATGTACAGGTTCTACAGTATATAGTCTTTTTCCTTTGTGTGACACCTAGCATTAGTTTTGTCACAGGGAAGTGACAATTTTATATAAATTAACATTTTGATCCTTTGGGCAAACTAAATACCACTGCCCATACACACAGTTGTAAGATTTCCACAAGAATGTCTGCTCTGTGCACCTGTCTCATGCTACTACCATATAATTGTTTACATGTACTAAATTGAGTTCATTCACAATGCAGAATTCAATTCTTTTTGTTTTGTATACTTTCTCTACCTCTCCTTATTGGCAACACAGACTGCTCATTTTCTGTTCAGCTGAGTGAAGCCTGTACTTATGCGTACGGAATAAAGTTGCTACCTTTTTTCTTAGCTATTTAGGAGGGGACATGGCGTAAGAGTGGCTATTTATGTGATCTATTTGCTATATAAATCACATGTACAATAGAGGAGCACACTGTGGAAGTGCAATATACCAGTGCACTTTGCACCAGTGTTACAGTGTAGGACTTTGCCAAGGACTGCTTAGCCACGCCCACTGCCTGACCAACTCCCTACCCAGATCCACCACTGATAGAGCACCCTGATCCCCCTAACTGAGCCATCAGCCTCCCAACTTATTGCCCTCTGAAAATGTTGGGAGGTTTGCCAGCACAAACTATTTCCTCTTAATGGTGACCTTCTGAGTGTCTGCATCTATTGCTCTTACTTCATCCACTGGAAGCAGGTGGTACATCTGCACCTTGTGCTTTCTCTCCCCAGTACTGCAGACAACTGGTGTGACTCTCTCTTCTACACACTTGATGAAGGTTGTACATGATGATCACTCACGCATTAGGGATGCCAGATATCCCCTATAAAAATACTGGGCAATCTATAGGTGGGCATGATGGTCTGTGGGTCACACAATACCCCCCACCAAAGTTCTACCTTAGACCATATTCTTGATCTAATCATTTATATATATATTTTGTTTTATAAGAAAGCAGTCATTATACCCCTACAAATCAATAATTGTACCTCTTTGGTTTCCAGTAACACATGTAAATAGTAGAGATTTGACCCCTTCCTGTTTCTGCCCCTCCTTTCTTTCTGCTCTATATTTGTAATGCTTTGAGTAATAGGAGACCTTTCACAATTAACTCTCAGGGACTTTTAAGTATCTGGTATTTTTGTGAAGATTTTATTGGATAGCCTGCTAAAATGCTGCACTGTCCAGTGAAATACTGGACACCTGACAACCCATTTAGCATCAGCAATTTAAGTACCTGGCACAGCTACATCTCCTGCCTGCCTGTGTCTCTCTACTTTTCTGCCTTTCTCTCTTCTCCAAGTAGATTTGGAGTTTAACCAACAGTTCAGATTTTGTGACAGTCCAGGTGACATTTTGAGAGCCAATACAGATTTTGATTCTGTGGGGTCTATTTATCATTGCGTCAATCTCAACACATTCGCTGGAATCAATAGGCTCGCCAGACATCGCTACCGCGAATATAAAACGGCCTTATTTATTAAAATGTTTGTCAAAAACATGTGCGTCAAGTACAAAGCGATGAGCATCAGACTGTTGATAAATAGGAGTCATCGATGTCGCGGATATTCTGTTTTTTACAACTTTATTTATACCATTTAATTTCTGTCCATGAACAAGCACATTTCTCTAAAGCTAATCTTTTATTTTTCATCTGTTAATGTCCAAGAAATAGCTAGATTTATACCTGAACAAATGATAATATCGGATAGAAATTTATTTTCTATGGCCTAGATTTGGAGTTTGGCGTTAGCCGTGAAAACCAGCGTTAGAGGCTCCTAACGCTGGTTTTAGGCTACCTCCGGTATTTGGAGTCACTCAAAATAGGGTCTAACGCTCACTTTTCAGCCGCGACTTTTCCATACCGCAGATCCCCTTACGTCAATTGCGTATCCTATCTTTTCAATGGGATTTTTCTAACTCCGGTATTTAGAGTCGTGTCTGAAGTGAGCGTTAGACATCTAACGACAAAACTCCAGCCGCAGGAAAAAAGTCAGTAGTTAAGAGCTTTCTGGGCTAACGCCGGTTTATAAAGCTCTTAACTACTGTGCTCTAAAGTACACTAACACCCATAAACTACCTATGTACCCCTAAACCGAGGTCCCCCCACATCGCCGCCACTCGATTACATTTTTTTAACCCCTAATCTGCCGACTGCCACCTACGTTATACTTATGTACCCCTAATCTGCTGCCCCTAACACCGCCGACCCCTATATTATATTTATTAACCTCTAACCTGCCCCCCACAACGTCGCAGCCAGCTACCTACAATAATTAACCCCTAATCTGCCGACCGCGAAGCGCCACCACCTACGTTATCCATATGTACCCCTAATCTGCTGCCCCTAACACCGCCGACCCCTATATTATATTTATTAACCCCTAATCTGCCCCCCTCAACGTCGCCTTCACCTGCCTACACTTATTAACCCCTAATCTGCCGACCGGACCGCACCGCTATTATTATAAAGTTATTAACCCCTAATCCGCCTCACTAACCCTATAATAAATAGTATTAACCCCTAATCTGCCCTCCCTAACATCGCCGACACCTAACTTCAAACATTAACCCCTAATCTGCCGACTGGAGCTCACCGCTATTCTAATAAATGTATTAACCCCTAAAGCTAAGTCTAACCCTAACCCTAACACCCCCCTAAGTTAAATATAATTTAAATCTAACGAAATTAATTAACTCTTATTAAATAAATTATTCCTATTTAAAGCTAAATACTTACCTGTAAAATAAATCCTAATATAGCTACAATATAAATTATAATTATATTATAGCTATTTTAGGATTAATATTTATTTTACAGGTAACTTTGTATTTATTTTAACCAGGTACAATAGCTATTAAATAGTTAAGAACTATTTAATAGCTAAAATAGTTAAAATAATTACAAAATTACCTGTAAAATAAATCCTAACCTAAGTTACAATTAAACCTAACACTACACTATCAATAAATTAATTAAATAAACTACCTACAGTTACCTACAATTAACCTAACACTACACTATCAATAAATTAATTAAATACAATTCCTACAAATAACTACAATGAAATAAACTAACTAAAGTACAAAAAATAAAAAAGAACTAAGTTACAAAAAATAAAAAAATATTTACAAACATAAGAAAAATATTACAACAATTTTAAACTAATTACACCTACTCTAAGCCCCCTAATAAAATAACAAAGACCCCCAAAATAAAAAATGCCCTACCCTATTCTAAATTATTACAGTTCAAAGCTCTTTTACCTTACCAGCCCTGAACAGGGCCCTTTGCGGGGCATGCCCCAAGAAGTTCAGCTCTTTTGCCTGTAAAAAAATAAACATACAATACCCCCCCCAACATTACAACCCACCACCCACATACCCCTAATCTAACCGTAACCCCCCTTAAATAAACCTAACACTAAGCCCCTGAAGATCCGTCCATGAAGAGGTCCATGATCCGGATGAAGTCTTCTATCAACGGCATCTTCAATCTTCTTTCTTCCGGATCCATCTTGCAGACCTCCGACGCGGAACATCCTCTTCTCCCGACGCCTACTAGCCGAATGACGGTTCCTTTAAGGGACGTCATCCAAGATGGCGTCCCTCGAATTCCGATTGGCTGATAGGATTCTATCAGCCAATCGGAATTAAGGTAGGAATATTCTATCAGCCAATCAGAATCAAGTTGAATCCGATTGGCTGATCCAATCAGCCAATCAGATTGAGCTTGCATTCTATTGGCTGATCGGAACAGCCAATCAGAATATTCCTACCTTAATTCCGATTGGCTGATAGAATCCTATCAGCCAATCGGAATTCGAGGGACGCCATCTTGGATGACGTCCCTTAAAGGAACCGTCATTCGGCTAGTAGGCGTCGGGAGAAGAGGATGTTCCGCGTCGGAGGTCTGCAAGATGGATCCGGAAGAAAGAATATTGAAGATGCCGTTGATAGAAGACTTCATCCGGATCATGGACCTCTTCAGCTCCCGCTTGGATGAAGACTTCATCCGGATCATGGACCTCGGAGGAGCTCTTCAGGACGGATCGGTGAACCTGGTATGGTGAAGATAAGGTAGGAAGATCTTCAGGGGCTTAGTGTTAGGTTTATTTAAGGGGGGTTTGGGTTAGATTAGGGGTATGTGGGTGGTGGGTTGTAATGTTGGGGGGGGTATTGTATGTTTATTTTTTTACAGGCAAAAGAGATGAATTCTTTGGGGCATGCCCCGCAAAGGGCCCTGTTCAGGGCTGGTAAGGTAAAAGAGCTTTGAACTGTAGTAATTTAGAATAGGGTAGGGCATTTTTTATTTTGGGGGTCTTTGTTATTTTATTAGGGGGCTTAGAGTAGGTGTAATTAGTTTAAAATTGTTGTAATAATTTTCTTATGTTTGTAAATATTTTTTTATTTTTTGTAACTTAGTTCTTTTTTATTTTTTGTACTTTAGTTAGTTTATTTCATTGTAGTTATTTGTAGGAATTGTATTTAATTTATTTATTGATAGTGTAGTGTTAGGTTTAATTGTAGGTAATTGTAGGTATTGTATTTAATTAATTTAATGATAGTATAGTGTTAGGTTTAATTGTAACTTAGGTTAGGATTTATTTTACAGGTAATTTTGAAATTATTTTAGCTAGGTAGCTATTAAATAGTTCTTAACTATTTAATAGCTATTGTACCTGGTTAAAATAAATACAAAGTTGCCTGTAAAATAAATATTAATCCTAAAATAGCTATAATATAATTATAATTTATATTGTAGCTATATTAGGATTTATTTTACAAGTAAGTATTTAGCTTTAAATAGGAATAATTTATTTAATAAGAGATAATTAATTTCGTTAGATGTAAATTATATTTAACTTAGGGGGGTGTTAGTGTTAGGGTTAGACTTAGCTTTAGGGGTTAATACATTTATTAGAATAGCGGTGAGCTCCAGTCAGCAGATTAGGGGTTAATAATTGAAGTTAGGTGTCGGCGATGTTAGGGAGGGCAGATTAGGGGTTAATACTATTTATTATAGGGTTAGTGAGGCGGATTAGGGGTTAATACATTTATTATAGTAGCGCTCAGGTCCGGTCGGCAGATTAGGGGTTAATAAGTGTAGGCAGGTGGAGGCGACGTTGTGGGGGGCAGATTAGCGGTTAATAAATATAATATAGGGGTCGGCGATGTTAGGGCAGCAGATTAGGGGTACATAGGGATAATGTAAGTAGCGGCGGTTTACGGAGCGGCAGATTAGGGGTTAATAATAATATGCAGGGGTCAGCGATAGCGGGGGCAGCAGATTAGGGGTTAATAAGTGTAATGTTAGGGGTGTTTAGACTCGGGGTACATGTTAGGGTGTTAGGTGCAGACGTAGGAAGTGTTTCCGCATAGCAAACAATGGGGCTGCGTTAAGAGCTGAACGCGGCTTTTTTGCAGGTGTTAGTTTTTTTTCAGCTCAAACAGCCCCATTGTTTCCTATGGGAGAATCGTGCACGAGCACGTTTTTGAGGCTGGCCGCTTGCGTAAGCAACTCTGGTATCGAGAGTTGAAGCTGCGTTAAAAATGCTCTACGCTCCTTTTTTGGAGCCTAACGCAGCCTTTATGTGGACTCTCAATACCAGAGTTATTTTTATGGTGCGGCCAGAAAAAAGCCGGCGTTAGTTTTTCGGGTCGTTACCGACAAAACTCCAAATCTAGCCGTATGTATTTTTTATACAAAAAACTGATATATATTTTCACATAAATTAATGTTTATTTGTATTTCTAGAAATCATGATATGCCTATCTCATGTTTTTTTTTTGTTTTGTTTTTTAAATGATTATTAATGCTAGAATTTGTACATATATCTTTGCACATACTTGTATATATATATATGTATGTGTTATGTCAGAAATCTATTGCAAACATATTTACATGTCTCTAAATTCTTTTTTTTTTTTTCTAAACAATGCTGTCTTTCATATCTCTGTGTTTATTTATACCACTATATGTACTGTATATAGTGTAAATGTATTATTATTTTGAGCAGGAATAATTGTGAATATAACATGTAATCAGGGTATCATATGTCTTTATTTGCAATCAATGGATATTTTAAGAGCTGTGGCAGTTTTCTCTCTGCACCTGTGTAACCCCTCCTGATTGCAGTCTAGTTTTAAACACCACCCCTACACAGGTGTTATAAAATGGGCTGGCATATAAGATGACATTTTTAATGAAAATGAAATTCAAGAGAAGGAAGAAAACCACTGAAAATAGCATGACAGTAAAGAGGTGATTTTAATTTCTTATGTATCTGATTCAAGACAGTTTAATGTTAGGTGGGCTATCCCTTTGATCGATCAGTTTAAGATTATATTGAATCAAACATCATTTGAATTTTAAAATCATTAAAATATTACACTGTGTGTTCTAATGTCATCATCAATGTTTAACTTTAATACTAATTTCACATATACATACTTTCAAAGTATAATACACAATGTAACAAATGGCACTTACAAGTTCTGATGAGTGATCAATGACACAAGTATCGAGCAATTTGATTAGTTAGTGATAGTATAAAATGTATATTTAAATCAGATTGGCTGATGTCATAAATCATGGGATTATGCATTTTCCAATCAAAAGTGGTGGAAAATATCACGTTTGTGGGTTGTTTTTGAGTATTGCGTCACATTTAGGGTTGCCACCTCAGCCATGTTTTCCTGGACACTTATGAGTTACACATGCTGCAGGGTGTGCAGGCAGGAACATGAACAGCACACAAATAGTGACACTGAACAGCACTATTCTGCACACCCTGCAACATCACATTTGGTGTGAAAAGTGTTGCGTCAAATTTGGTGTGAAGTGGAGAGTGGGACTTGTATTACATGCCTTAAAGGGACATAAAACCCATTTTTTTTCTTTCATGATTCAGATAGAGCATACAATTTTAAACAACTTTCTAATTTACTTCTGTTATCAAATTGTCTTCATTTTCTTGTTATCCTTTGTTGAAAAGCTGGGATGTAAGCTCATGAGTGTGAACGTGTCCACAACACTATATGGCAGCAGTTTTGCAACAATGTTATACATTAGCAGGAGCAGATTAGCAGAAAGCAGCACTATTTCTTGTCATGTGGTGCTTCAGGCATGTGCATGCTACCTACCTAGGTATCCCTTCAACAAAGAATTACATGAGATGAAACAATTTTGATAATAGAAGTAAATTGGAAATTTTCTAAAAAAAATTGTATTCTGTATCTAAATAAAGAAAGAACCTTTTTGGGTTTACTGTCCCTTTAAATATGGTGAAAATAGATACTTAAAAAAAATGGAAGTAGCCTATATTATGTTATGAATTTATTTCGTTTTTATCTCTATATCTACTAGTGCACCAAATTTGGAACAATACTTTGCACCAAATTTGACGCAACACTTGTCGCACCAAATTTGGAGCAATAATATTGTCCCCTTGCTTTGTAATGAGAGACACAGATGTAACATAAAACATAAGTAGCAATTAATTTATTTCATTTTTATCCCTATATCTACTAGTGCACCAAATTTGGAACAATACTTTGCATCAAATTTGACGCAACACTTGTCGCACCAAATTTGGAGCAATAATATTGCCCCCTTGCTTTGTAATGAGAGACAAAGATGTAACATAATGCTTAAGTAGCAATTTATTTCATTTTTATCCCTATATCTACTAGTGCACCAAATTTGAAGCAAACCTTAGCACCAAATTTGGAACAATAATATTGTCCCTTTGCTTTGAAATAAATAAATTACCTCTTATGGATTATGTTACATCTTTGTCTCTCATTACATTTTTATCTCTATATCTACTAATGCACCAAATTTAAAGCAACACTCTGCACCAAATTTGGAGCAATAATATTGTATAATTTAGAAAGAGTATACAATTTTAAAAAAAGTTTCTAATTTACTTTTATTATCTAATATGCTTCATTCTCTTGCATCATCAAACATAACCTTTCTGTGTTTTCAGACTCCCATTGATTTCTATGGCATTCTCGGCCTCAAGGATGGCAGTTTGAACGATAGGTACGCTGCGTCGGAATTGGCGCGAGCGTACCTGTTGAATGTTTGATAAATTGGCAAGAGGGTCAAATGGAATCGAATGTGACGGCGGATGATCAGTATTCTGCTCGAATAACAAGCATCGATCTGCATCGGATTGATATTGCAGGAGCGTATGTTATAAGTCACACATTTCAACATTTGATGATCTTGACACTTTTGACGCGGACTTCCAGTGCATTATCATTTGAAGCTTTGATAAATCAGCCCCTGTATGTAATCAGGCCTGCAAATAGAAACAGGTAATGTGATCACTCATATGGACTCCTCTATTCTAAATGGTAAATGTTAGTTGTAAATAAAACTCTTTAATTATTTTATAATAAAAATAATTATTTGCACTAAATCATTTAGTTGCTAAATGGCAAAAAGAGATTGTATCACGAAGAAAGAAAATAAAAAGATAACATACTGTATTTTCGCTCAGACAGTGCCACCATGTGGAAGAAACTAACAGCAGAAACATATCTAGAAATTCAATTAAATCTTGTAAGAAATTTTAAATATCACTAAGAATTTAAGCAGATAATGGTCTTATCTTAATTTAGTTAAAGAGCCATGATACCCAAATGTTGAAACACTTGAATGTGATGCAGCATAGCTGAAAAAAGCTGACTAGAAAATATCACCTGAACATCTCTATATAAAAAAGAAAGTTATTTTACCTCAAAATGTCCTAAGTATTCACAACCCATTGTAAAGGACTTTAAGCAACAAATCAGTATGCCTGTCCCGGGACAGGCAAGGGAGTGAGCCTCATGCACACTCATGTATCCAAATAAGGGCCAGCACTCCTGCAATTAGTGCACGTGTAGACTGGGGTAAAACTGCCAAACCCCACAAGTACATCCAGTAAACGTGAAATGTCCACAGCACTGTAAATTTTCAATTATACTTTATTCAGACATAAAAAACAACTGTTTTTTATGTCTGAATAAAGTATAATTGAAAATTTACAGTGCTGTGGACATTTCATGCACACTCATGTTATTTCCCTATTCAGTTTAAGGAAGTTTTCTATGAAATCTCATGAGAGTTAAGTGAAATCTCATGAGATCACAGTAAAAGAGTTCATGACCTAAGCACTGTTGATGCTGATTGGCTGCAGTTCATTTCTTCATTATTTTTTTTTACCTGCAGCTGGACAGCAGCTGAAGTATAACGTTTTACACAGAACTTACTCTGGTGAGCTGAGGAAATTGTGAGGTAAAATATCTTCCTTTTTTACATAGAGATGCTCAGGTGATATTTTCCTGTCAGCTTTTTACAGTTATACTGCATTAGTTTCAAGTGATTTAGCATATGAGTATTATGTCCCTTTAAGGGAAAATCCAAGAATACTTCTTAGCCCCAATGTTGTTCATCTTCTATGAAGGGCTCCCACTTATATCATATTTTACAAACTTTTTCAAATTAAAATATTTTTTATTGATTTGAACATATATACAGTTATATAACAGCATAGAAATAAGCATGTATTACAGCAATAAAACAGTAGTAATGAATGAAAGGGGTAAAGTAGAGGGAAAGGAAAAGTTGTGGTTATTTGGCAAAAACATATTTACATGCCCAAAAATGAAGCGGTAAAGAAAAACCTGAATGTAGTTGATTTATATGTTAGTAATATGTAGGATAAAGCAGCCCAGCAAAAAGCGTAAGAAACAATGGGAGACAGACACCTTAGTTCCTGTAAGGTAAGTAGATCAGTGGTGAGGCCGTTGTCTTTCCCCACATTATTATCCCTGTTCCAATAAAGCCACATGTTGAGAGAAAATAATCTAATTTATTTACCTTCATTTAGTGAAAGATTTCAAGAGTTACGGAACACGTCACAGAGCTCTTCTATTCATAAATAGAGGGGCACTTTATTTATTGATGAGGCGCTTAAGACAATTCACCATCATTTTGAACGGGGCTAGTTAATATTTTACTAGATATATTGTATATTTATAATATAAAAAAATGTGATATTGTCTGAATACATTAGCAATATCTGTGCTTGGTTTACAATCAGAACTATCTAAAGATTTAATAGAATTTATAAAAGATTTGTATTTCTTCTTTTTAAGACTATGGTCCATAGGTTTCCCAATTTGTTGCATTCTGTGTGGAATTTGGAATGTGTTCTGAGTTGTCTACACGTATTTTGGAAATGCCTTTATGATGTTTTGAGCTTTAGTTTCTGACTAAATTTAACCCAGTTTATGTTGCTTTTTGGCTAAGGCCAAATTGTTTATTAGGTCATTATATTTCTACCTATGCTGTTTATTTCAATTGGTCTGAATTTTAATCCATTCTCCTATCATGGTGCATTTATGTGCTAGCCAATTAATAGAGTGGTTAGTATCGTCAGTACCTAGTTTGTGTTGAGTAGATGAGGTGTCTAAAAAATAGTGTCATCTAGTCATCAATGACCTCTATTTGGGGAAGTATGAGGAAAGGTAATGGTATAAAACATTGAGGAATGATCAGACCACATAATATGAAAGATATGTGACCTACTTAAGAGAAGTAATCAAGAGGGATCCAGCACACCTGTAATTCTGTGCACGCTGCAGGGGAGATTGCAAGCCCTTCAATCCTAAAAAATCCACAAAGGCAGCAGACAATCACCTTATATCATTTATTGGCACTCAAACCACAACATTTTGGGAATTACCCCTTAGTCTACTTAAGAGAGCAAGACCTGAGAGGTCAGTATATATATATATATATATATATATATATATATATATATATATATATATATATATATATAGTCAAGAGAAGCTTTAAAGGTGTTAAGTATGTAAGGTTTAAAAAATTGGGATTTTGAGCAGTGCATTCCAAAAATATTCGATTGAGGTGTTAGAGATATGGGAGGACCCTGCAGAGGTGTCGAGGGTCAGATGTCTCGTATATAGAGAGGGTCTTTTACATCATCCACTAATATGTTCATGACAGATTGAAAAAAGTGGCATGACTAGTTTTAGGGGGGCATACACATTTACAAAGGTTATAGGTTTGCCAAAAAGTAGGCCTACTATGTATTTTAACAATATGGCAACTCATTTGGTTTAAGTGGTTAGAGCGAAAAAATTGTGTGGGATAATGATATTTGGCAATATTATTGTGATTAGATCTAATTAGGCATGTTTCTTTTAATAGCAGCACATCAGCTCCCTTTTAAGGCTTTTAATGCAAGCGATCTGTTATGAGGGAAAAAAAAACCCTTACATTTTGAGTAAATATATTAAGAGGCCCGATTACGAGTGGAGCGCAAAATGCACTTTCCCAGTCACGATATTTACGCTACACTCGTAATATCAGCAACGCAATTGTGCGCTGGTATTTCAAGTGGCCCACTATGTGTGCTCGCGTTCGCATTGCATGGAAGCTTTGCTCTTCCATAGGCTCCAATGGGAGCCACATTCTCAAGCCGTGAGACATGGCAGGAGAACTAGCGCAGCAAAGGGCAGCAAACTGAAATATATATGTATATGAATATATACATATATATTTATGTGTTAATATGTGTATATGCTCCGGGAAGGAGAGAGGGAGCACCGACCGCCCAGCCAGCCTCCTGGCTCGGAGGACGGGTTCCTCACCTACTTTTTCCAGTTTTAAGTAAGACCAATGGAGAGTCTGAAGAAGTAGAATAGGGTATTGAATCTGTAATAGAAAAAAAGAGTTAAGTAACATAAAACACACAATTATTAACTAAGGCTTCAGTGAATTAGGACAAAGTCTGAAGCTGGCCAGTGGAGATTCTAGGGGGAGCAAGTGGTACAAGGCAATCCCATTCTTCTATTTTGCACCCCCATTGGGCTAATGAGGAAGGTAAAAAGTATAAATAACTGTTCTCTGCCCCTGTCCTTTTAGTCAGCCCATGTTCCTTAACTTTCTATCCACACCCAGACCACCTTGCTCTGCCATCAGAACACCTTGGACTCCACCTACCCCTTCATTGAACCTGCCCATGGAACACCTGTAACTACGCCTTCACCCACCCTGTCAACACCAAAAACCATGACTAAACCTAGGAATGTTTGCCCCACAATAAGGTTTCTGTAACCATCACTGAAGCTGACATATAATAGAAGAACCAAATTAGTATTGAACAGAGTAATATTAATAGTGCACATTGAGATATCAAAATCTATATTGTAGTATACCTGGGAATAAAAAGGTAGGAAACTAGGGTATAAAAGTAAAGACATAGCCACTAAATAACTAGGGGGATATTTATCAAAACGTCAACTATATTGCATTCTCGGGTGTTAATACGCTCGCCTAACATCACCAAACATCTCGGCCGTGGATCTGAATACTCTCTCCTTATTTATAAACAAAGCAGTCAAAAACCTGCGCACGAAGTACGGGAGGATGAGCATCGGACTGTTGGTAACTAACTGTCATCGATGACGCCGTTATTCGGGTTTTTCACAACTTTATTTATACCAACTAAACTGCTACAAAGTACACTAACACCCATAAACTACCTATTAACCCTTAAACCGCTGCCCTCCCACATCGCCACCACTATAATAAACCTAATAACCACTAATCTGCCGTTCCCAAAATCACCGACCACTAATAAAAATATTAACCCCTATTCCGCCACTTCCAGACATTGCCGCTACTAAATAATCTTATTAACCCCCTAACACGTCAGCCCCCCACATTGCAAAAAACTAAATTAAGCTATTACCCCTAAACCTAACAACCCCTTAACTTTAAATTAAAATTACAACATCCCTATCTTAATATAAATTAAAACCTGTATAATTAAAATAAACTAAGTTTATACTATAAATTAACCTACCCTAACTATTATACTAAAATTACATTAAACTACCAATAAAATAAACTAAATTACATATTAAAAAACCTAACCCTACTAAAATTGTTTAAATATACAATTAAACCTTATTAAAAAGTAGTAAATTACCACAAATAAAAACTAAGTTACAAAAAAAACAAACACTAAATTACAAAAAATAACAAACCATATTATCAAAAATAATTTTTTTTTACATCTAATCTAATAGCCCTATAAAAATAAAAAAGCCCGCCCAAAATAAAAAAAACCTAGCCTACAATAAACTACCAATGGCCCTTAAAAGGGCCTTTTGTGGGGCATTGCCTCAAAGATATCAGTTCTTTTACCTGTAAAAAAAAAATACAAAGACCCCCCCAACAGTAAAACCCACCACCCAACCAACCCCCCCAAATAAAAACCCTAACTCTAAAAAAACCTAAGCTACCCATTGCCCTGAAAAGGCCATTTGTATGGGCATTGCCTTTAAAAGGGCATTTAGCTCTTTTACTGCCGAGACCCTAATCTAAAAATAAAACCCACCCAAAAAACCCTTAAAAAAACCTAACACTAACCCCGACAATTCACTTACAGTTGTTGAAGTCCTGCATGAAGGGTCCATCCAGCCGGCGAAGTCCTCATCCATGCAGCAAGAAGTCTTCATCCAGGCAGTTTCTTCTATCTTCATCCAGCCGGCGAAGTCCTCATCCATGCGTCAAGAAGTCTTCATCCAGGTGGCCTCTTCTATCTTCATCCAGTCGGCGCGGAGCGGGTCCATCCTGAAGACATCCGACGCAGAGCTCCTCTTCTTACGGTTGCCGCTGTAAATTGAGGCTTCAATGTAAGGGACGCAATTCAAGATGGTGTCTATTCTATTGGCTGATTTGAACTGCCAATAGGATTTCTGTAGCTCTCATCCTATTGGCTGATTTGAACAGCTAATAAGATTCAGAAGCTCGCCTCCTATTGGCTAATTTGAATTTAACACTCAAATCAGCCAATAGGAATGCAAGGGACGCCATCTTGAATTGCGTTCCTTGCATTGAAGCTTCAGTTTACAGCAGCGACCGTAAGAAGAGGAGCTCCACATCGGATGTCTTCAGGATGGAACCGCTCTGCGCCGGCTGGATAAAGATAGAAGAGGCCAGCTGGATGAAGACTTCTTGCCGCATGGATGAGGACTTCGCTTGCTGGATGAAGATAGAAGAAGCCACCTGGATGAAGACTTCTTGATGCATGGATGAGGACTTCGCCGACTGGATGGCTATTAGATTAGGTGTAAAAAAATATTTTAGATAATTTGGTTTGTTATTTTTCATAATTTAGTGTTTGTTTTTGTAACTTAGTTTTTTTGTGTGGTAATTTAGTACTTTTTAATAAGGTTTAATTGTATATTTAAATAATTTTAGTAGGGTTAGGTTTTTTTTAATATGTAATTTAGTTTATTTAATTGGTAGCTTAATTTAATTGTAGTATAATAGTTAGGGTAGGTTAATTAATAGTTTAAAAATAATTTATTTTAATTCTACAGGTAAGTTTTAATTTATATTAAGATAGGGATCTTGTAATTTTAATTTAAAGTTAAGGGGTCGTTAGGTTTAGGGGTTAATAGCTTAATTTAGTTTTTTTGCGATGTGGGGGGCTGACGGTTTAGGAGTTAATAGGTTTAGTTAGTGGTGGTGATGTGGGAGGCCAGAGGTTTAGGGGTTAATAAGTTTATTTAGTGGCGGCGGTGTCGGGGAGCAGCGGAATACGGGTTAATACATTTTATTTTAGTGTTGGCTATGTCGGGGGTGGCAGATTAGGGGTGTTTAGACTCGGGGTTTATGTTAGGGTGTTAGGTGTAAACATAACTTGTTTTCTACCATAGAAATCAATAGGGTATACTTCATTGTCTTGTAGCATCGAACATAAGCTTTCGGTGCTTTCAGACTCCCATTGATTTCTATGGCATCCACGGCGAGCGTACCTGTTAAATGTTTGATAAATGGGGAAAAGTGTCAAATAGAGCCGAATGTGTATTCGGAACATCTGTAATGACGTAAGCATCGATCTGTGTCGGATTGAGATTGCGGGATCGTATGTTACATAACAAATTTCAACATTTGCCGATCTTGAGGCTTTGATAACTAGGTCGGATAAATCTTGCATCAATTATGACGCGGAATTCTAGCGTATTTTCGATTGACAGTTTGATAAATAGGCCCCCTAATGTTAACATTTAAATACTAACTAACTTTTGGTAGGGAAGTATCCAGGTAGACTACCATAGCTCTTTGTGTTTAAGGAAAAAAAGGGGGTGGGGAAATAAAATAAAAATAAATAAGAGAAAGGGGTAGTGGAAGGGACATAAAAGATGAGGAGCAATTAGAAATACCTAAAAACAGGAGAGATTAGAGGTAATAACAAATAATTTTTTTTTTTTTTTTTTTTTTTTTTACTTTGTCCACACTTATATTATCAGTGCTAGGTAGTTTTAGAATGTTTCACGAACTTATTTTCAATATATGGAACCCCAAATGTAAAATTAAACACATAGTTAGAAGCAGTAACCTCAACATCCTATCATAACTTTTCAGCGCAAACACACATAAGTACAATATATGTTTTTAAACATGTTACATGCTAACAAATAAAATCTATTTTTGAAAACATTGCGACACAACTAGGTTTATGATAAGGCTAGTAGTTTAATTATGGTCCATAGGACATATAGTCAGTAACATCACTTAAACTAAAAAAGATATAACTAATACCTTCACATTAAGGGGTTAAAAAAAACAAATACCTACATATATCATCAGTATAGACACTAATTCCAGGCACAATGTGATTATGTTTTTTGAAGTTTTGCATATATGTATAATGCTATAACATTATAATGCATAATTTCCCAATTCTGGTTATCCATCTTAACATCTATGCATATATCAACAAAATGTATAAAACTGAAAGAAGTTGAAAAACATACTAGGGGCCTAGTTATCAAGCCGTCAACCTCAAATACGCTGCGTATTCCGCAGCGTATTTGTGGCGAGGCTGATTCGCCTTAGTAATCAAAGGCTCGAGACCGGCAAAAGTAGAATTTTGTGACGTAAACTTTGATCCGCCGGACTCAGTCCGACACAGATCGATTCTTACGTCACTCCAGATGTTCCGCACACAAGTGCGGCACAATCTCACTACTTTTGCTAGTTATCAAAAAACTAGCAGGTACGCTCGGCACTTTTACGGCCCAGCGTACCTGGTTTTCAAAGCGCCAGCCTGGAGGCGGCGGATCCCATAGGAATCAATGGGAGTCTGACCATAGCGAAAGTACAAGTTCGCTGCTGCCAGACATCCCATTCATTCCTATGGGAGCTGTCTACACCTAACACCCTAACATGTACCCCGAGTCTAAACACCGCTAATCTGACCCCCCCTACACCGCCGCAACTACATAAAGTTATTACCCCCTAAACCGCCGCTCCCGGAGCCCACCGCAACTATAATAAATGTATTAACCCCTAAACCGCCGCTCCCTGAACCCGCCGCAACCTATATTAAATGTATTAACCCCTATCCTGCCCCCCTACACCGTCGCCACCTATAATAAATTTATTAACCCCTATCCTGCCCCCCACTACGCCGCCGCCACTGTAATAAAATGATTAACCCCTAAACCTAAGTCTAACACTAACCCTAACGCCCCCCTAACTTAAATATTAATTAAATAAATCTAAATAAATTAACTCTTATTAACTAAATGAATCCTATTTAAAACTAAATACTTACCTTTAAAATAAACCCTAATATAGCTACAATATAAATAATAATTATATTGTAGCTATCTTAGGATTTATTTTTATTTTACAGGTAACTTTGTATTTATTTTAGCTAGTTAGAATAGTTATTAAATAGTTATTAACTATTTAATAACTACCTAGCTAAAATAATTACAACATTACCTGTAAAATAAATCCTAACCTAAGTTACAATTAAACCTAATACTACACTATCATTAAATTAACTAAATAAACTACCTACAAATAACTACAATTAAATACAATTACATAAACTAACTAAAGTACAAAAAATAAAAAAAGCTAAGTTACAAAAAATAAAAAATTAAGTTACAAACATGTTAAAAATATTACAACAATTTTAAGCTACTTACACCTAATCTAAGCCCCCTAATAAAATAACAAACCCCCCCAAAATAAAAAAAATCCCTACCCTATTCTAAATTAAATAAATTTCAAAGCTCTTTTACCTTACCAGCCCTTAAAAGGGCCATTTGTGGGGGCATGCCCCAAAAAGTTCAGCTCTTTTGCCTGTAAAAGAAAAATACAACCCCCCCCAACATTAAAACCCACCACCCACATACCCCTAATCTAACCCAAAACCCCCTTACAAAAACCTAACACTAATCCCCTGAAGATCATCCTACCTTGAGTCGTCTTCACTCAGCCGAGCCACCGATGGAACTGAAGAGGACATCCGGAGCGGAAGAAGTTAATCCTCCAAGCGGCGCTGAAGAAATCTTCCATCCGATGAAGTCATCATCCATGCGGCGCTGAAGAAGTCTTCGATCCGGCCGATGTCATCTTCAAAGAGGTGCTGAAGAGGTCTTCTATCCGGGCAAAGTCATCTTCCAAGCCGGGTCTTGAATCTTCCTTCCGCCGACGCGGAACCACCTTCTTCACCGACGGACTACGACGAATGACGGCTCCTTTAAGGGACGTCATCCAAGATGGCGTCCCCTCAATTCCGATTGGCTGATAGGATTCTATCAGCCAATCGGAATTAAGGTAGGAAAAATCTGATTGGCTGATGGAATCAGCCAATCAGATTGAGCTCGCATTCTATTGGCTGTTCCGATCAGCCAATAGAATGCAAGCTCAATCTGATTGGCTGATTGGATCAGCCAATCGGATTGAACTTGAATCTGATTGGCTGATTCCATCAGCCAATCAGATTTTCCTACCTTAATTCCGATTGGCTGATAGAATCCTATCAGCCAATCGGAATTGAGGGGACGCCATCTTGGATGACGTCCCTTAAAGGAGCCGTCATTCGTCGTAGTCCGTCGGTGAAGAAGGTGGTTCCGACGGACTTCGCCCGGATAGAAGACCTCTTCAGCGCCTCTTTGAAGATGACATCGGCCGGATCGAAGACTTCTTCAGCGCCGCATGGATGATGACTTCATCGGATGGAAGATTTCTTCAGCGCCGCTTGGAGGATTAACTTCTTCCGCTCCGGATGTCCTCTTCAGTTCCATCGGTGGCTCGGCTGAGTGAAGACGACTCAAGGTAGGATGATCTTCAGGGGATTAGTGTTAGGTTTTTGTAAGGGGGGTTTGGGTTAGATTAGGGGTATGTGGGTGGTGGGTTTTAATGTTGGGGGGGGTTGTATTTTTCTTTTACAGGCAAAAGAGCTGAACTTTTTGGGGCATGCCCCCACAAATGGCCCTTTTAAGGGCTGGTAAGGTAAAAGAGCTTTGAAATTTATTTAATTTAGAATAGGGTAGGGATTTTTTTTATTTTGGGGGGGTTTGTTATTTTATTAGGGGGCTTAGATTAGGTGTAAGTAGCTTAAAATTGTTGTAATATTTTTAACATGTTTGTAACTTAATTTTTTATTTTTTGTAACTTAGCTTTTTTTATTTTTTGTACTTTAGTTAGTTTATGTAATTGTATTTAATTGTAGTTATTTGTAGGTAGTTTATTTAATTAATTTAATGATAGTGTAGTATTAGGTTTAATTGTAACTTAGGTTAGGATTTATTTTACAGGTAATTTTGTATTTCTTTTAGCTAGGTAGTTATTAAATAGTTAATAACTATTTAATAACTATTCTAACTAGCTAAAATAAATACAAAGATACCTGTAAAATAAATATAAATCCTAAGATAGCTATAATATAATTATTAATTACATTGTAGCTATCTTAGGGTTTATTTTACAGGTAAGTATTTATTTTTAAATAGGAATAATTTATTAAAGTATAGTGTAGTGTTAGGTGTAATTGTAACTTAGGTTAGGATTTATTTCACAGGTACATTTCTCTTTATTTTAGCTAGGTAAGCTATTAAATAGTTAATAACTATTTAATAGCTATTGTACCTGGTTAAAATAAATTGAAAGTTACCTGTAAAATAAATATAAATCCTAAGATAGCTAGAATATAATTATTATTTATATTGTAGCTATATTAGGGTTTATTTTAAAGGTAAGTATTTAGTTTTAAATAGGATTCATTTAGTTAATAAGAGTTAATTTATTTAGATTTATTTAATTAATATTTAAGTTAGGGGGGCCTTAGGGTTAGGGTTAGACTTAGGTTTAGGGGTTAATCATTTTATTACAGTGGCGGCGGCGTAGTGGGGGGCAGGATAGGGGTTAATAAATTTATTATAGGTGGCGACGGTGTAGGGGGGGCAGATTAGGGGTTACTAGGTATAATGTAGGTGGCAGCGGTGTCCGGGAGCGGCGGTTTAGGGGTTAATACATTTATAAGAGTTGCGGCGGGGTCTAGGAGCGGCGGTTTAGGGGTTAATACATTTATAAGAGTTGCGGCAGGGTCTAGGAGCGGCGGTTTAGGGGTTAATACATTTATAAGAGTTGCGGCGGGGTCTAGGAGCGGCGGTTTAGGGGTTAATACATTTATAAGAGTTGCGGCAGGGTCTAGGAGCGGCGGTTTAGGGGTTAATACATTTATAAGAGTTGCGGCAGGGTCTAGGAGCGGCGGTTTAGGGGTTAGTAACTTTATTTAGTTGCGGGGGGCTCCGGGGGCGCCGGTATAGGGATAGAACAGTGTAGTTTAGTGTGAGTGCTTAGTGACAGGCTAGCAATAAAGCTGGGAAAAAGCCGAAGGGCAGCGAGATCGGATGAGTGATAACTCTCACAGTCCGCTGCTCATCGCCCCGCGGCTTTTTGACAGCTTTATTTGATAACTTAGGCGTATTTTTTTCAGGTCCGCGGCGGCGAAGGTAGGCGAGCTTAGGCGGACGTATTGGGCTGGCGAAGCCAGAAAAGTAGACGGCTTGATAACTAGCCCCCTAGTTGTTTAATGACAAATTACCTAAATGCCAACTTCCAAAATGGAGGATGTAACCACAAACCTGGCAGAAACTCATCAATGGATTGTTTAAAAGGACTCTTGGACATGCGCACTAACATTCCTTGACAAAGCATACCAGCGAAACGTACGTCGGAACTGAACTGTTCTATATTGAGTTTTATCGCGTCTCTACACTAGCCAGGACACCTAGGGGCTTAGCGCTATTGTCTTGCTACTAAAAAGGTTTTGGTTTCGGCGGTCACACTCCTGCTGATCCATTTACCTCTTTGCAAGTTTGGCGATTTGAAGCATTTGTTACAGCATATCTGCTTTTGTACCCTTACATTGTGGTGTTATCAAGGCTTATGTGACGCTTTTATATATTTTAAAATAAATTTGTATCCAAGTTTTGCCTAGTGTACTGTTTTCCCATCAGTATAAAGTGGGAGTGTGCATATCCTTGAGCTTAGTGGAAAGCTCCAACAAATGTGAGTAGTCATTTGTTACAAAACAACTACTTCCTCAAAGTGCCATTACAGATTCACACTATGTTGCAATTTTCTGTTTCCTTTTTTATGGGATCTCACTGAGGAATGCTAACAAGCTGAAAAACTCATCCAGAGGACACAGACATATCCTTGATTCAGAACTTTATTTGTTTTTCCTTTTATGATTTTTGTTATCACATTTATTTCACAATAACAAAGATCTGCTTAGTTGGACTAAAAAGTTACCCATAAACTACCAAATAAGACACAAAAATTAGGTTAAAAATAAACCATTATAGAATGCAAAGATAATTTAAATGTGCACACTCAAGAGGTTTTGCTGAGGGAGACAATGGAGTTGGAGGTGACTGATTGTCTACAGGTGAAGATGAGTTCGCTGGAGAAGGTGAGTTTTTTTAAATGAGAAAAGAATGGCAAAGAAATTCCCAGCTCTGCACAAAATGCTAGGATATCTGTAATATATTTACATACATGTCTCTTTCCTATGTAGTGCAGTGATATTTAATCTTTTTATCTGTCACAAGGAAGTGAGTAATTTCTAACATTCTAGAGATTTGGGAGCAATATCTTAGATACATTTAAATGTAGTGTCCTGGAAGCTGAAAGTCAAGTTTATTTCTCCCCATGGGGAGTATGAGCTCTTTATCGCCAAAGTTTAGAAAGCAGACTATGACAGCCCTTGGGAGCTGACTGCCTATAGAGCGTGGGAGCGAAGAACTCTATGCACTCTCTCCATATGAACGCAAGTCCGCCAGAGCATGAAAGATATCTTAGAATCAGATGGGTTAGACATCTGTGTTAATCGAGTCATGGATATCATAATATTGCAAATTACTGTGACAACTTTCCAAGTCCTGCAACTCTAAAATTACCTTCTCATGTTTCACAGCCAGTTCGGTCGTTCTCTCAATATCTTTAGTGAAGAAGTTTTTCTCATTGTCCAAGGCATCTACTCTAAAGCATATTTTTTTGATATCTTATTTAGTGCTTGCAAATTTCTATAAGGCCTGGAATGACCCTTGTTATCATCTCTAACATATCAGCCTTGGTAGGTAGAGACAGTAGATCAGCTTTAGAGAGTGTAGTTGTAAGAGCTTCACAAGGATCAGTCTCAACTCTGAGGTGAGGAAGGTATCATTTCTGTCTGTCCATCCGCTAGAGTAGAAGTAGTTGAAAACATTAGACAAGGAAGATGGATTTGAACTAGCAAGTTTGACAGACTTATCTGGTTTAGATTTGCTTCCTTGTAGCCATTGTAGTGTGATTTAAAAAAAAGTCACCATATCTGACATTTCTGTCATGTTAGTCTGGTATAATAAAAATTCTAGTCAAGAATAAAGACTTTAGGGTCCTCTTGGTATTAGGGTCAAAAGGAGGTCAGTGTAGAAGCTAAGCAACAATGGACAATGTTGGATTAATATCAACAGTCATAAACTTCTCCACAGTGGTTAAAGGTGGAGAAATGAGTTCAGAAGTCAGCTGCATGTCTCAATGGATAAAATTATGAAATATTTGTTTACTTAATAAACAGTGCCATCTGGAGGTCAAATTGAGCTATAGACATATAGATATATTTCAAGCATAACATGAGAATATTAGTTGAAGAAAAAGCTGTCTTGGAAAAAGCTGGTTGCATGAGTCCTTTAAAATACAAACACAACGCTTGACACAAGTACTTCTGAATAAAACGAGTGAAACAAAATCAGTGGGATCTTATCCTGTTGTGATATTTTTAAAGGAAATGGTCTCAAAACTCCAAGTTAAGATATGGTGTTGCACTGACTAGGGCCTAGATTTGGAGTTTTGCGGTAGCCGTGAAAACCAGCGTTAGAGGCTCCTAACGCTGGTTTTAGGCTACCGCCGGTATTTGGAGTCAGTCAGGAAAGGGTCTAACGCTCACTTTTCAGACGCGACTTTTCCATACCGCAGATCCCCTTACGTCAATTGCGTATCCTATCTTTTCAATGGGATCTTTCTAACTCCGGTATTTAGAGTCGTGTCTGAAGTGAGCGTTAGAATTCTAACGACAAAACTCCAGCCGCAGAAAAAAGTCAGTAGTTAAGAGCTTTCTGGGCTAACGCCGGTTTATAAAGCTCTTAACTACTGTGCTCTAAAGTTCACTAACACCCATAAACTACCTATGACCCCTAAACCGAGGTCCCCCAACATCGCCGCCACTCGATTCAATTTTTTTAACCCCTAATCTGCCGACCGCCACCTACGTTATACTTATGTACCCCTAATCTGCTGCCCCTAACACCGCCGACCCCTATATTATATTTATTAACCCTAACCTGCCCCCCACAACGTCGCCGCCACCTACCTACAATAATTAACCCCTAATCTGCCGACCGCAAAGAGCCGCCACCTACATTACAGCTATGTACCCCTAATCTGCTGCCCCTAACACCGCCGACCCCTATATTATATTTATTAACCCCTAATCTGCCCCCCTCAACGCCGCCTCCACCTGCCTAAACTTATTAACCCCTAATCTGCCGAGCGGATCTCACCGCTACTATAATAAAGTTATTAACCCCTAATCCGCCTCACTCCCGCCTCAATAACCCTATAATAAATAGTATTAACCCCTAATCTGCCCTCCCTAACATCGCCGACACCTAACTTCAATTATTAACCCCTAATCTGCCGACCGAATCTCACCGCTATTCTAATAAATGGATTAACCCCTAAAGCTAAGTCTAACCCTAACACTAACACCCCCCTAAATTAAATATAATTTAAATCTAACGAAATTAATTAACTCTTATTAAATAAATTATTCCTATTTAAAGCTAAATACTTACCTGTAAAATAAACCCTAATATAGCTACAATATAAATTATAATTATATTATAGCTATTTTAGGATTTATATTTATTTTACAGGTAACTTTGTATTTATTTTAACCAGGTACAATAGCTATTAAATAGTTAAGAACTATTTAATAGCTACCTAGTTAAAATAATTACAAAATTACCTGTAAAATAAATCCTAACCTAAGTTACAATTAAACCTAACACTACACTATCAATAAATTAATTAAATAAAATACCTACAATTACCTACAATTAAACCTAACACTACACTATCAATAAATTAATTAAATACAATATCTACAAATAAATACAATGAAATAAACTAACTAAAGTACAAAAAATAAAAAAGAACTAAGTTACAAAAAATAAAAAAATATTTACAAACATAAGAAAAATATTACAACAATTTTAAACTAATTACACCTACTCTAAGCCCCCTAATAAAATAACAAAGCCCCCCAAAATAAAAAATGTCCTACCCTATTCTAAATTACAAAAGTTCAAAGCTCTTTTACCTTACCAGCCCTGAACAGGGCCCTTTGCAGGGCATGCCCCAAGAAATTCAGCTCTTTTTCCTGTAAAAAAACACATACAATACCCCCCCCCCAACATTACAACCCACCACCCACATACCCCTAATCTAACCCAAACCCCCCTTAAATAAACCTAACACTAAGCCCCTGAAGATCTTCCTACCTTGTCTTCACCATGCCAGGTATGACCGATCCGGCCTGGCTCCGATATCTTCATCTAAGCCCAAGCGGGGGCTAGACATCCATCATCCGACGGCTGAAGAAGTCCAGAAGAGGCTCCAAAGTCTTCATCTTATCCGGGAAGAAGAGTAGATCCGGACCGGCAACCATCTTCTTCCAAGCGGCATCTTCTATCTTCATCCGATGAGGACCGGCTCCATCTTGAAGACCTCCACCGCGGACCCATCTTCTTCCGACGACGACTTCCCGACAAATGACGGTTCCTTTAAGGGACGTCATCCAAGATGGCGTCCCTCAAATTCCGATTGGCTGATAGGATTCTATCAGCCAATCGGAATTAAGGTAGGAAAATTCTGATTGGCTGATGGAATCAGCCAATCAGAATCTAGTTCAATCCGATTGGCAGATCCGATCAGCCAATCAGATTGAGCTCGCATTCTATTGGCTGATCGGAACAGCCAATAGAATGCGAGCTCAATTTGATTGGCTGATTGAATCAGCCAATCGGATTGAACTTGATTCTGATTGGCTGATTCCATCAGCCAATAAGAATTTTCCTACCTTAATTCCGATTGGCTGATAGAATCCTATCAGCCAATCGGAATTCGAGTGACGCCATCTTGGATGACGTCCCTTAAAGGAACCGTCATTCGTCGGGAAGTCGTCGTCGGAAGAAGATGGGTCCGCGGTGGAGGTCTTCAAGATGGAGCCGGTCCTCATCGGATGAAGATAGAAGATGCCGCTTGGAGGAAGATGGTTGCCGGTCCGGATCTACTCTTCTTCCCGGATAGGATGAAGACTTTGGAGCCTCTTCTGGACTTCTTCAGCCGTTGGATGATGGTTGTCTAGCCCCCGCTTGGGCTTAGATGAAGATATCGGAGCCAGGACAGATCGGTCATACCTGGCATGGTGAAGACAAGGTAGGAAGATCTTCAGGGGCTTAGTGTTAGGTTTATTTAAGGGGGGTTTGGGTTAGATTAGGGGTATGTGGGTGGTGGGTTGTAATGTTGGGGGGGTATTGTATGTGTTTTTTTTACAGGAAAAAGAGCTGAATTCTTTGGGGCATGCCCCACAAAGGGCCCTGTTCAGGGCTAGTAAGGTAAAAGAGCTTTGAACTTTAGTAATTTAGAATAGGGTAGGGCATTTTTTTATTTTGGGGTCTTTGTTATTTTATTAGGGGGCTTAGAGTAGGTGTAATTAGTTTAAAATTGTTGTAATATTTTTCTGATGTTTGTAAATATTTTTTTATTTTTTGTAACTTAGTTCTTTTTTATTTTTTGTACTTTAGTTAGTTTATTTCATTGTATTTATTTGTAGATATTGTATTTAATTAATGTATTGATAGTGTAGTGTTAGGTTTAATTGTAGGTAATTGTAGGTATTTTATTTAATTAATTTATTGATAGTGTAGTGTTAGGTTTAATTGTAACTTAGGTTAGGATTTATTTTACAGGTAATTTTGTAATTATTTTAACTATTTTAGCTATTAAATAGTTCTTAACTATTTAATAGCTATTGTACCTGGTTAAAATAAATACAAAGTTACCTGTAAAATAAATATAAATCCTAAAATAGCTATAATATAATTATAATTTATATTGTAGCTATATTAGGATTTATTTTACAGGTAAGTATTTAGTTTTAAATAGGATTAATTTATTTAATAAGAGTTAATTTATTTTGTTAGATTTAAATTATATTTAAGTTAGGGGGTGTTAGGGTTAGGGTTAGACTTAGCTTTAAGGGTTAATACATTTATTAGAATAGCGGTGAGCTCCAGTCGGCAGATTAGGGGTTAATGTTTGAAGTTAGGTGTCGGCGATGTTAGGGAGGGCAGATTAGGGGTTAATACTATTTATTATAGGGTTAGTGAGGCGGATTAGGGGTTAATAACTTTATTATAATAGCGGTGCGGTCCGCTCGGCAGATTAGGGGTTAATTAGTGTAGGCAGGTGGAGGCGACGTTGTGGAGGGCAGATTAGGGGTTAATAAATATAATATAGGGGTCGGCGGTGTTAGGGACAGCAGATTAGGGGTACATAGGGATAATGTAAGTAGCGGCGGTTTACGGAGCGGCAGATTAGGGGTTAATAATAATATGCAGGGGTCAGCGATAGCGGGGGCGGCAGAATAGGGGTTAATAAGTGTAAGGTTAGGGGTCTTTAGACTCGGGGTACATGTTAGGGTGTTATGTGCAGACGTAGGAAGTGTTTCCCCATAGCAAACAATGGGGCTGCGTTAGGAGCTGAACGCGGCTTTTTTGCAGGTGTTAGGTTTTTTTTCAGCTCAAACAGCCCCATTGTTTCCTATGGGGGAATCGTGCACGAGCACGTTTTTGAGGCTGGCCGCGTCCGTAAGCAATTCTGGTATCGAGAGTTGAAATTGCGTTAAATATGCTCTACGCTCCTTTTTTGGAGCCTAACGCAGCCATTCTGTGGACTCTCAATACCAGAGTTATTTAAAATGTGCGGCCAGAAAAAAGCCAGCGTTAGCTACGCGGGTCGTTACCGACAAAACTCTAAATCTAGCCGTAGGTATGCTGACTGCAGTACACAAATAAGCACTTAACTATACAGAGAGAAAGACAAGACCTATTTATAATTCTGAATGCTGGAAATCAAGGTGAAACTATGTAAATGCCTGCTTGCATGTAGATTTTCTAATAGAGAGTGATATATGAAGCACAGACACTATACCGTAATAAAAATTGCAGCGACTCACTGAACCTCACATTTCATCAAAGGTCATCAAGCTCAGAGTTAAATGCTAGATATCTGGTCTTCTGATGGCGTTTCAGGGCTCCAGAGCAGAAGCGCACCCTACATCAAGTGGTAAGTAGGTGATGGTGCATGGTACAGTTCAATATGAAAAGGAGGTGCTGTTATGCGCAAGTCACAGGCCTCATGAGGTGTCCCAGTAAATGATGGCTGCAGGAATAATGAGGAGGAAACAAAAATGATTTCAATGTAGAGGAGTTTATCTTTGGTGGTAACCAGGCATTTTGGGTAAGTTGAAGAGTGGATGGTTATCTCCTGGCCTCTGAGCACTGTATTAAGCAGCCATCATTGTATTAAGCAGCCACTGTATTAAGCAGCTTTACCATTCAGCTCAGCCCTCTCCAATTATACAGTTTTATCGCTTTGTCCATGTAGCCTCTACACTCCCCATTCCAATCTGTTAATCTACTTCTGCAACAAACATACTACCCAGGGGCGTATTTAGGTTTTATGCTGCCCTATGCACTCAAAATTCTGCTGCCCCCCCCCAACCCCCTAGGTTTTATGCTGTTTTTTAGCCATTATATTTTTGGGTCAGGGTATAATGTGACTTTCAACCTGCATACACCCAGCCAGGATATATATATATATATATATATATATATATATATATATATATATATATATATACACACACACTATGCCACAAACCATTTATATTCAAGATACACAACCAGGTTTTATATATATATATATATATATATATATATATATATATATATATATATATATATATATATATAAACAAATTAGTTAGAGGAGAGCTCTAACATATCAAAAGAGCTAAAGCGGATACCTGGCCGCACCAAAACACCCCTACAGTATACTAAGGAATGACATCCTAAACAGGTATGCTGAACATATACATTTTAATAAAAACAAAGCCAAAAGAGGTACATGCTGAGAATGATGGCAACAACAAGATTACAGCACACAAACATATAACAAGCGTAGTGCACTACTGACAACTGTGAGCTAGCATATGCAGGGTTATTGTTAACTCATGAGAAAGTCCGTCCTAATTGCCGGGCACTTGAGTGTTAAAAACACGCTCCGGTTTTAAGATTAGACAGAATACCGTCCTTGATATCTCATTATTGTATATTTGATCCGGTACCGGATTAGAGGATGTAATATGAGAGTCCAAAGGATGGTACTAGTACTATTGCAAGCTTGATCCCATGTGCAAATGACAACTCAAACTTCAAACTTTCAGTGTGCAAGACTTATTACTGCATGACTTACCTCCGCTCTTTTCACACACTCTACGGTATTACCTGACAGGATCTCATCCGTGGTGTGGCTTACAGCGATGTATTCCGCCTATGCAGCTCTTCACTTGCTTGGTTGTGTTCACTTGATATCGTCAGATTCACAGCATATCCACCATGCTGGCGTCCTCCACACTGTGTCTTGTTCTCCACATTACGCGTTTCGCCCCTCCCCCTTTCCGGGCTGAACTCAGGGCTTCATCAGATGTGTCTAATTAGACACCACAGCAAACTTTATAACACTTGTGCAGATACAAAGTTACACCTCCTTCATATATGTTAAAGGGAAGTGTATAGTGCATGTACATTTCAATTGGCTACAATTAAGTTACACTAAACATTTAGTATACAACTAATCTATACAAATATGGCATTTTGCAATTTCCACATTCTGGAAGTTGCTTATTATATACTGATAAAATACAGCATTAGGTTTAAATTATACACTGAGAAACACTTATGTGAACATGTCAACATGCTCATTTCTAAGCACACGTATATTATTTCATATACATTTTCTAACAGTGTGTTTTTTAATAAGGAATATTTATAGAAAACAAGAAAATTCGATTTTTTCATTCAGACCAAAGGGAGAGAGGGTATTGAGTCTGTACATCCAGCGTGACTCGTGCTGGAGCAATAATTGGTCAATATTGCCTCCTCTCCTCCTTGGTTTGATGTGTTCGATGCCCAGTACTCTTAGGAGAGAGAAATCAGAGTCATGCATTTTTTGGAAGTGTCTGGCCACTGGACTGTCTGACTCCTTATCCTTAATGCTATCTCTGTGTTCCCTCACCATTTCTTTTAATTCACGTGTCGTTTTCCCAATGTAAAATTTGGGACACGAACAGTGTAACATATAAATGACATTTGAGGTATTGCAGACTATTCTTTCATTGATGTGGTAAGACCTATCAGAATATTCAGTGCAAAAATTTGAGGCTTTTACGATGTACTTGCAGTACACACATCTGCCACAAGGTTCACAACCTTTCCTAGTTTGTGCCTGTGTTAGCCAATTTTTTGGGGTATCTCTTTGGAACTCACTACGAACCAATTTATCCTTAATACTGGGAGCTCTTTTGGCTGTAAGCAGTGGGTACTCAGAGATATATTTAGCAACTGAACTATCATTTAATAAAATGTGCCAGTGTTTGTTAAGGATATTTCGCAATTTATTCCAATGGGAATTATATTTCGTTATTAGACGAATATTATTCTCTTCCTTAGGCTTTTCAGTTGTTCTGTATAGTAATTCATTTCTGGGTTTCTGCCTAGCTCTAAGCCATCCTTTCCTTACTTGATTCTTAGAGTAACCTCTCTGAAGGAACCTCTGAGCCATCTCTCCGGCCTGCCTTTCAAAATCTTGTTCAGTGGAACAGCATCTCTTGAGCCTCAAGAACTGTCCCACTGGAATGCCATTTTTTAAAGCCTCCGGGTGATGGCTGGAACCATATAACAGATTATTAGTTGCTGTTTCTTTTCGAAACACTTTGCTTTTTAATAATCCATCTTCAATGGTAAGTTTGAGATCCAAAAAGGTAGTTTCCTTATTACTTATCTGGTGAGTTAAGAACAAATTCCTGTTGTTTTTGTTCAAAATCTCAACAAATTTATTGGCTGAAGTTTCATCCCCTTTCCACAAAACTAGGATGTCATCCACATAGCGCAGCCATAGGGCGACGTGAGCCTCCACCCATATATCTAATTCCTGGAAGACATCAACTGCCTCCCAGACACCTAGATGGAGACAGGCATAGGTGGGGGCGCACGCCGAACCCATGGCTGTGCCTCTTAACTGTCTAAAAAATTTGCCATCAAACATAAATATGTTATTGGTTAACACAAATTCCAACAATTTGAGTACCAAGGTAGTGTTGTCACTGTACTCTTCTCCACGTAGTTTAAGGAAGTATTCTGCTGCTTCCAGACCTACTTTATGTGGGATAGAAGAGTACAGTGACTCCACATCAAGAGTGAGTAGGAGCATATCTGGTTCCATTTTAATCTTATCCAATTTTCTTAAAACGTCCCCCGTGTCTTGCACATAGGAGGATAGTTCAGTTAAGAAGGGACGTAGAAAAAAATCTACATATCTACTTATCCCCTCTGTTGGTCCCCCAATCCCAGACACTATGGGACGTCCTGGTGGGTATGTGATGCTTTTGTGCACTTTAGGGATGCAGTAAAAAGTAGGGACTACTGGGTGAGTCGGACTCAGAAATTCAAATTCTTTTTTAGTTAATAACCCTGACTCTTTTGCTTGTCTCAGAATGATGAATAGATCATCACAAGATTTTTCATAAGTTTGTCTAGTGACAGCCTCATATTGTTCTTTTACACCTAGCTGTTTCAGGACTTCTTTCACATAGTCAGCCTGGTTAAGGATGACAATATTCCCACCCTTATCGGATGGTTTAATCTGAATTTCTTTTTTGCTCATCAAATCTTTAAGAGCTCTTCTCTCTTTTTTGCTCAGATTATCGCTCACTATGCCTGATATTCCTATGTCACCTACTTCTCTTTCCACACATTTAACAAAAGTATGGACACTAGGGGATAAGGATAATTGGGGCATAAATTTGGACGTAGGTTTAAAGTTTGATTTTTTGCGGTAGGTGATACCTATATCGGTCTCCTCCTGTTCTTCTAATAAGGATACTAAGTTTGCAACTGCCTCTGCATCCTCACTCTCAACAGGGCCACAACTCTGGGATCTGTTACCCCAAAGTTTTTTCAATAATATTTTCCTTGCGAAAAGGTTTAGATCTTTCACAAATTCAAATTTATCTAAGCCATTAGAGGGACAGAATGATAATCCTTTCTTTAACAATTCAATGTGTGCCATATTTAAACTAACTGAGGAGAGGTTAATTACTGACATTTCCTCTTCAATATTAGTTAGTTTGTGTTTTCCCAGAATTGACTCTCTTTCCTCTGATTCCTGGTTGCCATGCGATACTGGGGATTGCTCCTGTATCTCCCTCCTCTGCTCCTTTGTCTCTGCCTGCTGGAATAAGCTCGACCACCTCCCCCTCTTTCGTCTGCCTCCTCTCCGGGTCCTACCCCTAAAGGGATTCTCCCCTGTAATGCAGTTCTTATATTTTGGGGGGCATTCTCTAATTCATTCTCAGAGTTGTCTGTACCTGAGTCATATGCATATCTGGTACTGTTATTATTTCTGTATATATAAATGGTACCTTTTTTAAAATCATCCTGATCCCTGACCATTTTACTCCTTTTTCTAAATTTAATTTCACCTTGCAAACGTTCTAAGGTTTTTTGAGCCTCTTTATTAAGTTTGTCAAAAGCTGGGTCATTGGCATAAAGATTTACCTGTTCATAAATTTTGTTTGTCTCAATTTTACTTTCCTCCAATCTTTTTTCATCCTCATCAATCATTAATTGCATCAATTCTAAGGTGCACCGTGTTAATATAGCATTCCATTTTTGGATAAAGTCAGTATTTGCTTCTACTCCTCTTAAATTTATTCCTGGGTCTAGTCTAATCCTCAGACCTCTGGGGATCAATTCTTCTTTAACATACCTCTGTAAGCTAGCTAGCTCCCACTTAATTTTAAGTTCCTTGATTGCTTTTTTCTTATATTCCTTAAATGCTGAAAATACATCATTACTTTTTTCTTCAATGTTGGTTTCGTCGATATTGATGGAGGGTTTAAACGCTTCATCAATATCACTAACCCATTTTTCTTCAGTTAATTTAAATGCCATAATGATAGATTCAGTTGCTCAATTATGTTCAAAACCCGAAAAAAGACGTCAAAACCCAAAAACTGCTGTATAATAATGAAATCTGATGCTCACCTAAAGAAATAAGGTCTAATGCAACTTATATGTTACTTATTTTGATACAAGGGATAGGGTGCACACAGATAGAATTAAAGGGTAAAGCGTATTGTGCTGGCAATCCTAAATGAATATAAACAAATTAGTTAGAGGAGAGCTCTAACATATCAAAAGAGCTAAAGCGGATACCTGGCCGCACCAAAACACCCCTACAGTATACTAAGGAATGATATCCTAAACAGGTATGCTGAACATATACATTTTAATAAAAACAAAGCCAAAAGAGGTACATGCTGAGAATGATGGCAACAACAAGATTACAGCACACAAACATAGTGCACTACTGACAACTGTGAGCTAGCATATGCAGGGTTATTGTTAACTCATGAGAAAGTCCGTCCTAATTGCCGGGCACTTGAGTGTTAAAAACACGCTCCGGTTTTAAGATTAGACAGAATACCATCCTTGATATCTCATTATTGTATATTTGATCCGGTACCGGATTAGAGGATGTGATATGAGAGTCCAAAGGATGGTACTAGTACTATTGCAAGCTTGATCCCATGTGCAAATGACAACTCAAACTTCAAACTTTCAGTGTGCAAGACTTATTACTGCATGGCTTACCTCCGCTCTTTTCACACACTCTACGGTATTACCTGACAGGATCTCATCCGTGGTGTGGCTTACAGCGATGTATTCCGCCTATGCAGCTCTTCACTTGCTTGGTTGTGTTCACTTGATATCGTCAGATTCACAGCATATCCACCATGCTGGCGTCCTCCACACTGTGTCTTGTTCTCCACATTACGCGTTTCGCCCCTCCCCCTTTCCGGGCTGAACTCAGGGCTTCATCAGATGTGTCTAATTAGACACCACAGCAAACTTTATAACACTTGTGCAGATACAAAGTTACACCTCCTTCATATATGTTAAAGGGAAGTGTATAGTGCATGTACATTTCAATGGCTACAATTAAGTTACACTAAACATTTAGTATACAACTAATCTATACAAATATGGCATTTTGCAATTTTAGATAAATTTGAATTCGTGAAAGATCTAAACCTTTTCGCAAGGAAAATATTATTGAAAAAACTTTGGGGTAACAGATCCCAGAGTTGTGGCCCTGTTGAGAGTGAGGATGCAGAGGCAGTTGCAAACTTAGTATCCTTATTAGAAGAACAGGAGGAGACCGATATAGGTATCACCTACCGCAAAAAATCAAACTTTAAACCTACGTCCAAATTTATGCCCCAATTATCCTTATCCCCTAGTGTCCATACTTTTGTTAAATGTGTGGAAAGAGAAGTAGGTGACATAGGAATATCAGGCATAGTGAGCGATAATCTGAGCAAAAAAGAGAGAAGAGCTCTTAAAGATTTGATGAGCAAAAAAGAAATTCAGATTAAACCATCCGATAAGGGTGGGAATATTGTCATCCTTAACCAGGCTGACTATGTGAAAGAAGTCCTGAAACAGCTAGGTGTAAAAGAACAATATGAGGCTGTCACTAGACAAATTTATGAAAAATCTTGTGATGATCTATTCATCATTCTGAGACAAGCAAAAGAGTCAGGGTTATTAACTAAAAAAGAATTTGAATTTCTGAGTCCGACTCACCCAGTAGTCCCTACTTTTTACTGCATCCCTAAAGTGCACAAAAGCATCACATACCCACCAGGACGTCCCATAGTGTCTGGGATTGGGGGACCAACAGAGGGGATAAGTAGATATGTAGATTTTTTTCTACGTCCCTTCTTAACTGAACTATCCTCCTATGTGCAAGACACGGGGGACGTTTTAAGAAAATTGGATAAGATTAAAATGGAACCAGATATGCTCCTACTCACTCTTGATGTGGAGTCACTGTACTCTTCTATCCCACATAAAGTAGGTCTGGAAGCAGCAGAATACTTCCTTAAACTACGTGGAGAAGAGTACAGTGACAACACTACCTTGGTACTCAAATTGTTGGTATTTGTGTTAACCAATAACATATTTATGTTTGATGGCAAATTTTTTAGACAGTTAAGAGGCACAGCCATGGGTTCGGCGTGCACCCCCACCTATGCTTGTCTCCATCTAGGTGTCTGGGAGGCAGTTGATGTCTTCCAGGAATTAGATATATGGGTGGAGGCTCACGTCGCCCTATGGCTGCGCTATGTGGATGACATCCTAGTTTTGTGGAAAGGGGATGAAACTTCAGCCAATAAATTTGTTGAGATTTTGAACAAAAACAAGAGGAATTTGTTCTTAACTCACCAGATAAGTAATAAGGAAACTACCTTTTTGGATCTCAAACTTACCATTGAAGATGGATTATTAAAAAGCAAAGTGTTTCGAAAAGAAACAGCAACTAATAATCTGTTATATGGTTCCAGCCATCACCCGGAGGCTTTAAAAAATGGCATTCCAGTGGGACAGTTCCTGAGGCTCAAAAGATGCTGTTCCACTGAACAAGATTTTGAAAGGCAGGCCGGAGAGATGGCTCAGAGGTTCCTTCAGAGAGGTTACTCTAAGAATCAAGTAAGGAAAGGATGGCTTAGAGCTAGGCAGAAACCCAGAAATGAATTACTATACAGAACAACTGAAAAGCCTAAGGAAGAGAATAATATTCGTCAAATAACGAAATATAATTCCCATTGGAATAAATTGCGAAATATCCTTAACAAACACTGGCACATTTTATTAAATGATAGTTCAGTTGCTAAATATATCTCTGAGTACCCACTGCTTACAGCCAAAAGAGCTCCCAGTATTAAGGATAAATTGGTTCGTAGTGAGTTCCAAAGAGATACCCCAAAAAATTGGCTAACACAGGCACAAACTAGGAAAGGTTGCGAACCTTGTGGCAGATGTGTGTACTGCAAGTACATCGTAAAAGCCTCAAATTTTTGCACTGAATATTCTGATAGGTCTTACCACATCAATGAAAGAATAGTCTGCAATACCTCAAATGTCATTTATATGTTACACTGTTCGTGTCCCAAATTTTACATTGGGAAAACGACACGTGAATTAAAAGAAAGGGTGAGGGAACACAGAGATAGCATTAAGGATAAGGAGTCAGACAGTCCAGTGGCCAGACACTTCCAAAAAATGCATGACTCTGATTTCTCTCTCCTAAGAGTACTGGGCATCGAACACATCAAACCAAGGAGGAGAGGAGGCAATATTGACCAATTATTGCTCCAGCACAAGTCACGCTGGATGTACAGACTCAATACCCTCTCTCCCTTTGGTCTGAATGAAAAAATCAAATTTTCTTGTTTTCTATAAATATTCCATATTAAAAAACACACTGTTAGAAAATGTATATGAAATAATATACGTGTGCTTAGAAATGAGCATGTTGACATGTTCACATAAGTGTTTCTCAGTGTATAATTTAAACCTAATGCTGTATTTTATCAGTATATAATAAGCAGCTTCCAGAATGTGGAAATTGCAAAATGCCATATTTGTATAGATTAGTTGTATACTAAATGTTTAGTGTAACTTAATTGTAGCCATTGAAATGTACATGCACTATACACTTCCCTTTAACATATATGAAGGAGGTGTAACTTTGTATCTGCACAAGTGTTATAAAGTTTGCTGTGGTGTCTAATTAGACACATCTGATGAAGCCCTGAGTTCAGCCCGGAAAGGGGGAGGGGCGAAACGCGTAATGTGGAGAACAAGACACAGTGTGGAGGACGCCAGCATGGTGGATATGCTGTGAATCTGACGATATCAAGTGAACACAACCAAGCAAGTGAAGAGCTGCATAGGCGGAATACATCGCTGTAAGCCACACCACGGATGAGATCCTGTCAGGTAATACCGTAGTGTGTGTGAAAAGAGCCGAGGTAAGCCATGCAGTAATAAGTCTTGCACACTGAAAGTTTGAAGTTTGAGTTGTCATTTGCACATGGGATCAAGCTTGCAATATTACTAGTACCATCCTTTGGACTCTCATATTACATCCTCTAATCCGGTACCGGATCAAATATACAATAATGAGATATCAAGGATGGTATTCTGTCTAATCTTAAAACCGGAGCGTGTTTTTAACACTCAAGTGCCCGGCAATTAGGACGGACTTTCTCATGAGTTAACAATAACCCTGCATATGCTAGCTCACAGTTGTCAGTAGTGCACTACGCTTGTTATATGTTTGTGTGCTGTAATCTTGTTGTTGCCATCATTCTCAGCATGTACCTCTTTTGGCTTTGTTTTTATTAAAATGTATATGTTCAGCATACCTGTTTAGGATGTCATTCCTTAGTATACTGTAGGGGTGTTTTGGTGCGGCCAGGTATCCGCTTTAGCTCTTTTGATATGTTAGAGCTCTCCTCTAACTAATTTGTTTATATTCATTTAGGATTGCCAGCACAATACGCTTTACCCTTTAATTCTATCTGTGTGCACCCTATCCCTTGTATCAATATATATATATATATATATATATATATATATATACATACACACGGTATGCCACAAACCATTTATATTGAAGAAAAGATTTAAAAATTCATAACAATGCAGACTATTTCTGGGCTATATAGTGTGATGATAGACTAACAATGACACAAGATGCCAGTCTTTTCGGTACTGCAAATATATGATATTGCATACAATTACATACCATACATGTCCCTTTAATTTCCAATCAAGCAGGCGCAAGAAGACTGCACACAGGAGTATACTCTTATACACTGTATACTCGTTCTGGGCTCTATAGTGTCAGATCATATAACTACCGGTATATATCTTGGAGCACTGCAAGCTTATTACACTGTCCTCGGTTTTGAATCCTATACCACCGGCAAATGTCGCCTGTGCGCGGCTCTCACTGCGCGGCTGCATGAATCTCCCACGTCATGGATTGACTTTGTTTAGGGGAGTGTCGCGCTCGAGAGCTGTGCTGATGCACTGGAGAACAGGAAAAGTCCATACTCTATAGTAACAACTGTCTCCTAACAACCAGGCAGTTCAGCAACTTGCCTGCCACTCGTACACATTCTCAGTACGGAGAGACGAGTGACTGTGTTTCACTTATAATATAAGAAATTACCATAAATTTCTTCGCTATATCTCACGCTGTAATATACTGCAGTCTCTTTGGCCAAATATATCCCTTCCGTTATTATGTACAAATAAACCCTCATGCCGCAACAAAGAAATCCTGCCGTAACTTAAAAAAAATCCATGCATGCCCAAATATCAGTCACTTGGGACAAATGCCGCCCCCCAAAACCTGCCGCAGTAGGCACTGGCCTTGTTGGCCTTTGCATTAATACGCCCCTGATACTACCTGGTAATTTGTGTTCTTCCTATGTGGATCATTTATATATGTTTTTGGTTATATGCCTGTTAATTAATTAAAATGCAGCTGAGTAGAAAGGTATTCACATATACTCAATAAAAAAACTGAATTGTGAAGAATCCTTATTACATAGATTTTGATTTACGTTGGTGCACAGGATTATTTACACATTGTTTTCCTTACTTGAAAACAATAATAACTGATATTTCAACATGCTACATTATTCAAAACATTTTTATTACATAAAAAGAGATAACTTCAAATTTTATTACAGTTTTTTAAATGTATATTTCTGTACTAAGTAAACAACATTTTTCTTAGGGGGCTAATCGAGGTGTGACCTCAACTAATAGAGCTGTAGGGATTGCCCTTATCATAGGTTTCATTGCATGCGCGAAACGTGTCAGGGTAAGGCTGTTTGTGGCTGCTTGTTCTCTTTTGGACTGTTTTCTGCAATAATATTACCCTTGCCAGCTAACTAATTAACCAGTTTATTGCCGGAAATTTAAAATGTGTGGTGCAAGTAGCGGCCTTCTTTTTACCAAAAACCAATGGCAAAGCCATGCATGCTATTTCCGAACAAACAGGATCTCAGAGAAGCTTTTACAACCATCTGTGTTATCACTGCACAAGCAGTATGTAAATACATGTCATAATCAGGGGTGTATTATGGCCTAGGCCAACAAGGTTCATGCCTAGGGCAGCAAATGTTCAGGGGTGGCACTTTTTGACAGCACAGCAGGGTGCCTTAGAAATGGGTCCTTGCACCCTGGTTTGGAGTCCCCATACACCCATCAGTGCCCTCCACTTATCCCCCACCGATTGCCACTTGCTTCTGCCAGCTGAACCTAAAACTCAGCACAGTGCGGCTGGATCTTTTCTAGGACATGGGGCAGCCAGAGGGGAGGACCCTGCTTCACTTATTTTCCTTGCTGCACGTGACTGAAGTGCAGCAAGGAAAGCTTGCAGTAATGTGTGGCGCGGACATGATTGCTAATCCTCCTGCCACTCTGTGCAACCAACTTGTGTGGCTCGGAATGAGGTGGTGAGGTGTCAGTACCAGCAAATTGACATGTGGCTGGGGAAGTCACCTCTAACGCAGATGCGCTTTGTTTAGACCGCACACTATCAGTTGCATAAAGGTGCAGCAGAATTTTGAGTGCCTGGGGTAGCACAAAACCTTAATACACCACTGGTCATAGTACAGCTTATAAGCATGTAAGCTAAAGGTAGTTTTATATCATTTGTAATACTTTTGTATACTTAGTACCATCATAAAGATAGTACAGTACTGTAATTAGAAAGGTAATATTTGTTGCTTTCAATAAATATAGACTATTATTTGCATTTCAGAGCACAAAAAAAAAAAAAACAAAACAAACAAAAAATATTAAAGAAACACGCAGCAAAGATTGTGACTTACAGTTGGGGAAAACAGTAATTTTTTAAATAATTTTATTTAAAAATAAAAATAAAATAAGTTTTGATTTCAGAATAAGTTTAGATTTTGGAATTCCAGATTTGGGGATTTGTACCTGTATTTATATAAATAAAAGCTTAGTACACTAAGAAAAATGATGGGATGCTTCCCTTTGCAAGAAATCAACTGGTTCTGGTGCTCTCAGGATGGATAGATGCATAGAAGCAGCACTCAAGGGTTCTGCAACTAGGGTGTTTGTTACTGTTAGAGAAGGAAATGTGTAATGTAGTGTGTGTGTGAAGTCACAGTTAAAATTGTATTGTAGGAGAATCTAAGGGTACAGGAATAATGTGGTTTGGATATGATGAAGTTAGTTGCTCAAAGGTGTTAGAATTATTTTGCAGTTTAGTGTCTAGGGGATATAGGGTTAAATTACAGTTAGGGTAGCAAAAGTTCTAACTGCTTTATAGGGTGACTGCCTGAATATAGGTTTAATGTAGTTCGAGTAGGAAGAGATTGATTGTGCTGGGGGTTACAGTTAGGGCTATTGCAACAGGATGTGCTCCAGAGGATTATCAGATCTCCAAATATATGGCAATAAAACTTATATAGGTACCAATGTTAGCACAATGTGGATGTGCATATGCATTTATATATATATATATACATACAGTATATATATATATATATATACACACACACCATAAAGGGCTAGATTACGAGTGGCGTGCTAACTGTTGTGAGCAAGCCATATCAGGTTTATCGCATCTGTTTGCGTGTGTTGGATGTAGTTAGTGTATTACAGGTTAAATATAAACGCGATCGCTTGAGCGCAATTGACTTTAACGTGCATCGAGATAGCGCAACTTCAGAGCTCTAGTTAACTGTTACGCTCAAATAAAAAGTGTCATAAAGCACATCAAAAATATATTTAAAAGTGAGGGACTTCTGGTGGGTGGAGCAATCGGGAAGCAGCAAGGAGAAAGAGTTCTGTATTAACGCTGCCTTGTAACCCAAATTTTGACCGCTACCCAGGCACATCTCTTGCTGGATTCAGCCTAATATAGGAGGGATGCAACACCTTTCCATCGCCCAGCTGAGAAACTTGGAGCGGAGGACTTACAAACTGGCCTCACCCACAGAGGGAATCAGCGCGCGAACTGTGCCATCTTGGAAGTGCATACCGCACATATTCTTATAGACCCTGATGAATAAACAGCGCAAAGTTTAAGGTGCCCTTCGATCTCGGCACTTCAAACAGAATCCAGGTACCGCAACCAGCCCCCCACATAACCGCAGAAGCAAACATATACCAAACGGTGATCACAGTGAGTTTCTATAGCGGCTACTACCGGCAGCTTTCTGCCTGGGTAACTTCAGGGAACACAGAGTTTACTGCCACAAGCCCCATGCAACCTCTGAGAAGCTTATACAATTTTCTCTAATTAGAGCATACCATTTTACATAACCTGGGACTTTAATATTCAATACTTGTTCAAGTAAGGGTATTTGCCATCCACATTTGGCTGTGTACAGATTTTGTCTAAGGAAGACTGCTGAATATGAGATTTAATGCGTAGATCCTAGATCATAGCACTACATTGCTGGGAACTTTTCATATATGCTCTCCCCAACCTAAGAGGCAAACATACTAAAATTGTAAATAGTGATGTCGCGAACAGTTCGCCGGAGAACAGTTCCCGGCGATCTTAGCTTGTTCGCGTTTGCCGCGGCGGGCGAACATATGCAATGTTCGATCCGCCCCCCTATTCGTCATCATTGAGTAAACTTTGACCCTGTATTTCACAGTCTGCAGACACATTTCAGCCAATCAGCAGCAGACACTCCCTCCCAGACCCTCCCAGCTTCTGGGCAGCAGCCATTTTAGATTCATTACGATCCTGCATTCTTAGTGAGAGGAGGGTTAGTGCTGCTGCTCGTGATTTTATAGGGAAATTGATAGCTAGACTAGTGTATTCAGTGTCCACTACAGTCCTGAATGACTCATCTGATCTCTGCTGTAAGGACAGCACCCCAAAAAGCCCTTTTTAGGGCTAGAACTTCAGTCTTTTTTTTTTTTTTGTAATCTAATTGCATTCGCCTGCCTGTCAGCCTGTGTGTGAGGCTCACAGCATATACTGTGCCCACTTGCTCACTGCCACCACTCATATCTGGTGTAACGTTAGTGTAAATTTAAAAAAAAACAACTTTTACATCAGTTTGCTAGTGTAATCTAATTTCATTTTCCATCAGGCCTGTGTGTCAGGCCCACAGCATATACTGTGATTAATTGCTCTGTGCCACCACTCATATCTGGTGTAACATTAGTGTAAATTTAAAAAAAAAAAACTTTTACATCAGTTTGCTAGTGTAATCTAACTTCATTTTCCATCAGGCCTGTGTGTCAGGCCCACAGCATATACTGTGATTAATTGCTCTGTGCTACCACTCATATCTGGGTAACATTAGTGTAAATCTAAAAAAAAAAAAACTTTTACATCAGTTTGCTAGTGTAATCTAATTTCATTTTCCATCAGGCCTGTGTGTCAGGCCCACAGCATATACTGTGCCTAATTGCTCTGTTTTCAACCACTCATATCTGGTGTAACATTAGTGTAATTTTTTTTTAAAAAAACTTTTACGTCAGTCTGCTAGTGTAATCTAATTTCAGTTGCCAGGCCAGCTTGCCACTGCCAGCCTCAGTGCCACCACTCATATCTGGTGTAACATTAGTGTAATATTTTTTTTAAAAAACTTTTACATCAGGCTGCTAGTGTTATTTAATTTTAGTTGCCAGGCCAGCCTGCCACTAGTGCCAGCCTGTGTGTTAGGATCCCAGCATATACTGTGCTTACTTCCATCCTCAGTGCCACCACTCATAAC
Source organism: Bombina bombina (assembly GCF_027579735.1). Classification (NCBI taxonomy): domain Eukaryota; kingdom Metazoa; phylum Chordata; class Amphibia; order Anura; family Bombinatoridae; genus Bombina; species Bombina bombina. The sequence goes on from NC_069504.1 coordinate 689,672,473, forward strand.
TGTTGTAACATTAGTGTAACTTTAAAAAAAAAAAAACTTTTACATCAGTCTTCTAGTGTTATTTAATTTTAGTTGCCAGGCCAGCCTGCCACTAGTGCCAGCCTGTGTGTCAGGCTCCCAGCATATACTGTGCCTACTTCCATCCTCAGTGCCACCACTCATATCTGTTGTAACATTAGTGTAACTTTAAAAAAAACAAAAAAAACTTTTACATCAGTCTTCTAGTGTTATTTAATTTTAGTTGCCAGGCCAGCCTGCCACTAGTGCCAGCCTGTGTGTCAGTCTCACAGCATATACTGTGCCTACTTCCAACCTCAGTGCCACCACTCATATCTGTTGTAACATTAGTGTAACTTTTTTAAAAAAAACTTTTACATCAGTCCTCTTCTAGTGTTATTTAATTTTAGTTGCCGGGCCAGCCTGCCACTAGTGCCAGCCTGTGTGTCAGGCTCCCAGCATATACTGTGCCTACTTCCATCCTCAGTGCCACCACTCATATCTGTTGTAACATTAGTGTAACTTTTAAAAAAAAAAAAAACTTTTACATCAGTCTGCTAGTGTTATTTAATTTTAGTTGCCAGGCCAGCCTGCCACTAGTGCCAGCCTGTGTGTCAGGCTCCCAGCATATACTGTGCCTACTTCCATCCTCAGTGCCACCACTCATAACTGTTGTAACATTAATGTAAATGTTTATAAAAAAAACTTTTACATCAGTATGCTAGTGTTATTTAATTGCAGTTGCCTGCCTGCCAGCGTGTGTGCCAGGCCCACTTGCCAACTAGTGCCACCAATCATATTTGTTATAACAGTAGTGTAAATATTTAAAAAAAAAACTTTTTTGACTGTGAAACATCAGTCTGTTAGTGTAATCTAATTGAAGTTGCCTGTCTGCCAGTGTGTGTGCCAGGCCCACTTGCCAAGTTAGTGGCACCACTCATATTTGTTGTAACAGTAGTGTAAATATTTAAAAAAAAAAAAAACTTTTTTGACTGTGAAACATCAGTCTGCTAGTGCAATCAAATTGCAGTTGCCTGCCTGACTGCCAGCGTGTGTGCCAGGCCCACTTGCCAGCCAACTAGTGCCACCAATCATATTTGTGTTAACAGTATTGTAAATATTTAAAAAAAAAACTTTTTTGACTGTGAAACATCAGTCAGCTAGTGTAATCTAATTGCAGTTGCCTGCCTGCCAGCGTGTGTGCCAGGCCCACTTGCCAACTAGTGCCACCAATCATATTTGTTATAACAGTAGTGTAAATATTTAAAAAAAAAACTTTTTTGACTGTGAAACATCAGTCTGTTAGTGTAATCTAATTGAAGTTGCCTGCCTGCCAGCGTGTGTTCCAGGCCCACTTGCAAAGTAAGTGGCACCACTCATATTTGTTGTAACAGTAGTGTAAATATTTAAAAAATAAACTTTTTTGACTGTGAAACATCAGTCTGCTAGTGCAATCGAATTGAAGTTGCCTGCCTGCCAGCATGTGTGCCAGGCCCACTTGCCAACTAGTGCCACCAATCATATTTGTTATAACAGTATTGTAAATATGTAAAAAAAAAAAAATTTGACTGTGAAACATCAGTCAGCTAGTGTAATCTAATTGCAGTTACCTGCCTGCCAGCGTGTGTGCCAGGTCCACTTGCCAACTAGTGCCACCAATCATATTTGTTATAACAGTAGTGTAAATATTTAAAAAAAAAAACTTTTTTGACTGTGAGACATCAGTCTGTTAGTGTAATCTAAATGAAGTTGCCTGCCTGCCAGCGTGTGTGCCAGGCTCACTTGCCAAGTTAGTGGCGCTACTCATATTTGTTGTAACAGTAGTGTAAATATTTAAAAAAAAAACTTTTTTGACTGTGAAACATCAGTCTGCTAGTGCAATCGAATTGCAGTTGCCTGCCTGTCAGTGTGTGTGCCAGGCCCACTTGCCACCTAGTGCCACCAATCATATTTGTTATAACAGTATTGTAAAAATTAAAAAAAAAAAAATTTTGACTGTGAAACATCAGTCAGCTAGTGTAATCTAATTGCAGTTACCTGCCTGCCTGCCAGCGTGTGTGCTAGGCCCACTTGCCAACTAGTGCCACCAATCATATTTGTGGTAACAGTAGTGTAAATATTTTAAAAAAAAACTTTTTGGACTGTGAAACATCAGTCTGCTATTGTAATCTTATTGCATTTGCCTGCCTGCCAGCGTGTGTGCCATGTCCACTTGCCAAGTTAGTGGCACCACTCATATTTGTTGTAACAGTAGTTTAAATATTTAAAAAATAAACATTTTTTGTGTCAGGCTCACAGCGTATACTGTGCCCACTTGCCCAGTGCCACCACTCATATCTTGTTTAATAGTAGTGTAAGTGTACATTTAAAAAAAATAAACTTTTTGGATTGTGAAACATCAGTCTGCTTTTTTGTGTCAGACTCACAGCGTATACTGTGCCCACTTGCCCAGTGGCACCACTCATATTTTGTTTAATAGTAGTGTGTCTACATTTAAAAAAAAAAATGACAGGCAGAGGCAGGCCACCCCGCAGGTGCCGTCGTGGTCGTGGTGCTGTGATTCCCTTTGACCCTACAATAATGCGCAGTGTTCAGAGGCCACGTGCCATGAATGCGAAAAGTTATGAGGAGGACCTAGTTGAATGGCTAACACAGGACACCCAATATTCTACAGCTTCCGCTCCTAACCTTGACGCACCATCCACCTCTCAAGTGACCAGTGCCACTCGCCCGCCTGCCGCCACCACCAACACTAGCACCACAGCCACTTCACTTGATCTGTCAGTTATTGACACATCAGTTGGAAGATATGAGTGATGCGCAACCATCATTGACAGAGGATGTAGATAACAGTGATATGTCTCAGTCAGGCAGCATTACAGACATGGACGTACGGTGTGATGATGATGGTGATGTTGTACTAGCTGCTGCTTCCTTTGTTGATTTGTCGGATACAAGTGAAGCGGTTGATGATGATGCCTCCGTGGATGTCACGTGGGTGCCCGCTAGAAGAGAAGAAGAAGAGGGGGAAAGTTCAGATGGGGAGACAGAGAGGAGGAGGAGGAGACGAGTTGGAAGCAGGGGGAGGTCATCGCAAGGAGATAGTGGCACAGTCAGACAGCATGCATCGGCACCTGGGGTCAGCCAGACAGCCCGCCAATCAATGCATGCTGTTGCCACCACCAGAATGCCATCATCACAGAGCTCAGCAGTGTGGCACTTTTTTGTGTGTCTGCCTCTGACAACAGCGATGCCATTTGCAACCTTTGCCAAAAGAAACTGAGTCGTGGGAAGTCCAACACCCACCTAGGTACAACTGCTTTGCGAAGGCACATGGTCTCACATCACAAATGCCGATGGGATGAACACATGAGTAGAAGCAGCACACAAACTCAAAGCCGCGATCCTCTTCCTGGTCCAGCATCTTCAGCCACATCAACCACTGCTGTACTCCTTGCCCCCTCTCAACCATCCGCCACTCAGTCTCTCTTACGTAGCAGTTCCTGGTCATCTGCCCACAGTAAGGTGTCTGTCAAGGACATGTTTGAGTGTAAGAAGCCAATTTCCCAAAGTCACCCCCTTGCCCGGCGTCTGACAGCTGGCTTGTCTGAACTCTTAGCCCGCCAGCTTTTACCATACAAGCTGGTGGAGTCTGAGGCGTTCAAAAAAATTGCATGTATTAGGACACCGCAGTGGAAGGTACCCGGCCGAAATTTCTTTTCACAAAAGGCAATCCCCAACCTGTACTCGATTGTGCAAAAGGAAGTAATGGCATGTCTGGCACACAGCGTTGGGGCAAGGGTCCATCTGACCACTGATAGCTGGTCTGCAAAGCATGGTCAGGGCAGGTATATCACCTACACTGCGCATTGGGTAAACCTGCTGACGGCTGACAAGCATGGAATGCGTGGTTCTGCAGAGGAGTTGGTGACACCGCCATGACTTGCAGGCAGGCCTGCTGCTACCTCCTCTACTCCTCCTACTCCATCCTCTTCCATAACCTCTTCCTCGGCTGAGTCCTCTTCTGCTGCTGCGTCTTGCTCCACATCAACAGCACCCCCCAGCTCCCCAGGTACTATTCAACATCCCGGATACGGCAGTGTCACGCCGTCTTGGGGTTGACTTGCCTGAAAGCAGAGAGTCACACCGCACCAGCACTCCTGTCTGCCCTGAACGCACAGGTGGATCAGTGGCTGACTCCGCACCAACTGGAGATTGGCAAAGTTGTTTCTGACAATGGAAGTAATTTGGTGGCGGCATTGAAATTGGGCAAGTTGACCCATGTGCCGTGCATGGCACATGTGTGTAATCTGATTGTACAACGCTTTGTGCATAAGTACCCAGGCTTACAAGACGTCCTGAAGCAGGCCAGGAAGGTGTGTGGCCATTTTAGGCGTTCCTACATGGCCATGGCGCACTTGTCAGATATCTAGCGGCGAAACAACCTGCTAGTGAGGCGCTTGATTTGTGACAGCCCGACACGTTGGAATTCAACACTCCTAATGTTTGACCGCCTGCTACAACAAGAAAAAGCTGTTAACGAGTATTTGTATGACCGGGGTGCTAGAACAGCCTCTGGGGAGCTGGGGATTTTTTTGCCACGTTACTGGACGCTCATGCGCAATGCCTGTAGGCTCATGTGCCCTTTTGAGGAGGTGACAAACCTAGTCAGTCGCACTGAAGGCACCATCAGCGACATCATACCATTTGTTTTCTTCCTGGAGCGTGCCCTGCGAAGAGTGCTGGATCAGGCCGTTAAAGAGCGTGAAGAGGAAGAAGAAGAGTTGTGGTCTCCATCACCACCAGAAACAGGCTTATCAGCATCGCTTGCTGGACTAGCGGCAATGCAGGGAGAGGATTGTGAGGAAGAGGAGTCAGAGGAGGAATGTGGCTTTGAGGAGGAGGAGGAGGAAGACCAAGCACAACAGGCATCCCAGGGTGCTCGTTGTTGTCACCTATCTGGTACCCGTGATGTTGTACGTGGCTGGGGGGGAAGAAGATACCTTCAGTGAGATCAGTAAGGACGAGGAACGGGACATGATTAGCTCGGCATCCAACCTTGTGCAAATGGGGTCTTTCATGCTGTCGTGCCTGTTGAGGGACCCTCGTATAAAAAAAGCTGAAGGAGAACGACATGTACTGGGTGTCCACGCTACTAGACCCCCGGTATAAGCATAAAGTGACTGAAATGTTACCGAATTCCCGCAAGTCAGAAAGGATGGAGCAGTTAAAAAATAAATCAAAAAGTATGCTTTACACAGCGTATAAGGGTGATGTCACAGCACAACGGGAATCTAACAGGGGAAGAGATGAAAGTTATCCTCCTCCTCCCACGACCACGCCAGCAAGGACAGGACGCTTTCCAGACGTGTTGTTGATGGAGGACATGCGGACCTTTTTAACTCCTATGCATCGCCACAGCCCTTCGGGATCCAGCCTCAGAGAACGACTCAACCGACAGGTAGCAGACTACCTTGCATTAACTGCGGATCTCGACACTCTGAGGAGCGATGGACCCATTGACTACTGGGTGTGCAGGCTTGACCTGTGGCCTAAGCTATCCCAATTTGCAATCGAACTTCTGGCCTGCCCCGCTTTAAGTGTCCTGTCAGAAAGGACCTTCAGTGCAGCAGGAGGTATTGTCACTGAGAAGAGAAGTCGCCTAGGTCAAAAAAGTCTTGATTATCTCACCTTTATTAAAATGAATGAGGGATGGATCCTGAAGGGACTGACATTGTGCGATACATTCAAATGGTACACACCCTGCTGTATTTTATCTTGGAATGCCGGATGACTTGCGTGACTTATCCGCCAACAACTAGGGTTCAAGCCGCAATTTTTTACGGCACTTTCTAACTGTCAAACAAACATCAATTTTTATGGCCGCTGCTACAGCAGCATCTGCAACAATAGCTAATTTTTCAGGCATTTGTACATGCCTAATTTTTCTGGCCTCTGGTGCTGCACTGTGGCTACAAAACCCAAACCAAAAAAAAGGCACATAACAGGGATTAAACTGTTAAGAATAGTACTACTTAACACACCACTCATATCTGGTGGCACAGTAGATTGCACGCGCAGTGCCCCAAATTTGAAGTAGGAGGACCGACCAAGCATCTTTTTCCATCTCCCAGTTCCTAAACATTATCTCCGGGTTCCTAAAAACGATGCCATACCTGTACTCGATTGTGCAAAAGGAAGTCATGGCATATGGGGTCTTTCATGCTGTCATGCCTGTTGAGGGTCGGGGACCCTCGTATAAAAAGGCTGAAGGAGAACGACCTGTACTGGGTGTCCAAGCATCTTTTTCCATCTCCCGGTTCCTAAAAATTATCTCTGGGTTCCTAAAATCGATGCCATACCTGTACTCAATTGTGAAAAAGGATAGCATATGTGGTATTTCATGCTGTTGTGCCTGTTGAGGGTCGGGGACCCTCGTATAAAAAGGCTGAAGGAGAACGACCTGTACTGAGTGTCCAAGCATATTTTTCCATCTCCCGGTTCCTAAAAATTATCTCCGGGTTCCTAAAATCGATGCCATACCGGTACTCGATTGTGCAAAAGGATGGCATATGTGGTGTTTCATGCTGTTGTGCCTGTTGAAGGTCGGGGACACTCGTATAAAAAGGCTGAAGGAGAACGACCTGTACTGGGTGTCCAAGCATCTTTTTCCATCTCCCGGTTCCTAAAAATTATCTCCGGGTTCCTAAAATCTATGCCATACCTGTACTCAATTGTGCGAAAGGATGGCATATGTGGTCTTTCATGCTGTTGTGCCTGTTGAGGGTCGGGGACACTTGTATAAAAAGGCTGAAGGAGAACGACCTGTACTGGGTGTCCAAGCATCTTTTTCTATCTCCAGGTTCCTAAAAATTATCTACGGGTTCCTAAAATCGATGCCATACCTGTACTCGATTGTGAAAAAGGATGGCATATGTGGTCTTTCATGCTGTTGTGCCTGTTGAGGGTCGGGGACACTTGTATAAAAAGGCTGAAGGAGAATGACCTGTACTGGGTGTCCAAGCATCTTTTTCCATCTCCCGGTTCCTAAAAATTATCTCTGGGTTCCTAAAATCGATGCCATACCTGTACTCAATTGTGCGAAAGGATGGCATATGTGGTCTTTCATGCTGTTGTGCCTGTTGAGGGTCGAGGACACTCGTATAAAAAGGCTGAAGGAGAACGACGTGTACTGGGTGTCCAAGCATATTTTTCCATCTCCCGGTTCCTAAAAATTATCTCTGAGTTCCTAAAATCGATGCCATACCTGTACTCGATTGTGAAAAAGGATGGCATATGTGGTATTTCATGCTGTTGTGCCTGTTGAGGGTTGGGGACCCTCGTATAAAAAGGCTGAAGGAGAACGACCTGTACTGGATGTCCAATCATCTTTTTCTATCTCCTGGTTCCTAAAAATTATCTCCGGGTTCCTAAAATCGATGCCATACCTGTACTCGATTGTGCGAAAGGATGGCATATGTGGTCTTTCATGCTGTTGTGCCTGTTGAGGGTCAGGGACACTCATATAAAAAGGCTGAAGGAGAATGACCTGTACTGGGTGTCCAAGCATCTTTTTCCATCTCCCGGTTCCTAAAAATTATCTCCGGGTTCCTAAAATCTATGCCATACCTGTACTCAATTGTGCAAAAGGATGGCATATGTGGTCTTTCATGCTGTTGTGTCTGTTGAGGGTCGGGGACACTCGTATAAAAAGGCTGAAGGAGAACGACCTGTACTGGGTGTCCAAGCATCTTTTTCCATCTCCCGGTTCCTAAAAATTATCTCTGAGTTCCTAAAATCGATGCCATACCTGTACTCGATTGTGAAAAAGGATGGCATATGTGGTATTTCATGCTGTTGTGCCTGTTGAGGGTTGGGGACCCTCGTATAAAAAGGCTGAAGGAGAACGACCTGTACTGGGTGTCCAAGTATCTTTTTCCATCTTCCGGTTCCAAAAAATTATCTCCGGGTTCCTAAAATCGATGCCATACCTGTACTCGATTGTGCAAAAGGAAGTCATGACTCATGGCATATGTGGTCTTTCATGCTGTCGTGCCTGTTGAGGGTCGGGGACCCTCGTCTAAAAAGGCTGAAGCAGAACGACCTGTACTGGGTGTCCAAGCATCTTTTTCCATCTCCCGGTTCCGAAAATCCATGCCATATACACGTCCCCTAATAGGGGACACCGCAGTGGAAGGTACACGGACACAATTTCTTTGCACAAAAGGCAATCCCCGACCCCAATCTGTACTCGATTGTGCAAAAGGAAGTAACCTTACCATGGGTCCCAGACCAGACCGCACGTCTTTGTAATTCTCTGTCTGTGAAATTATATATCTATCAAATCAATCTATTTATCTATCAAATCTATCTAACTATCAAACGTATCTATCAAATGTATATTGCATCTATTGATCTATGTAATTCGTATCTATCCAATGTATATTGCATCTATTGATCTATGTAATCTATGTATCTATCTATCAAATCTATCTATCTCGTGGCCGGACTGTTTTGTGACACTGACAGCCACTTGTGTTTTGGCCAAATTTGAAGTAGGAGGACCGACCAAGCATCTTTTTCCATCTCCCGCTTCCTAAAATCCATGCCATATACACCTCCCCTGGCGCCGCAACTGCCTCTGGGAACCTTACCATGGGTCCCAGACCGCACGTCTTGTAATTCTCTGTCTGTGAAATTATATATCTATCAAATCAATCTATTTATCTATCAAATCTATCTAACTATCAATCGTATCTATCAAATGTATATTGCATCTATTGATCTATGTAATTCGTATCTATCCAATGTATATTGCATCTATTGATTTATGTAATCTATGTATCTATCTATCAAATCTATCTATCTCGTGGCCGGACTGTTTTGTGACACTGACAGCCACTTGTGTTTTGGCCAAATTTGAAGTAGGAGGAACGACCAAGCATCTTTTTCCATCTCCCGCTTCCTAAAATCCATGCCATATACACCTCCCCTGGCGCCGCAACTGCCTCTGGGAACCTTACCATGGGTCTCAGGCCGCACGTCTTGTAATTCTATGTCTGTGAAGTTATATAACTATCAAATCAATCTATTTATCTATCAAATGTATTTAACTATCAATCGTATCTGTCAAATGTATATTGCATCTATTGATCTATGTAATTCGTATCTATCCAATGTATATTGCATCTATTGATCTATGTAATCTATGTATCTATCAAATCTATCTATCTCGTGGCCAGACTGTTTTGTGACACTGACAGCCACTTGTTTTTTGGCCAAATTTGAAGTAGGAGGAACGACCAAGCATCTTTTTCCATCTCCCGCTTCCTAAAATCCATGCCATATACACCTCCCCTGTCGCCGCAACTGCCTCTGGGAACCTTTCCATGGGTCCCAGCCCGCATGTCTTGTAATTCTCTGTCTGTGAAATTATATATCTATCAAATCTATCTATTTATCTATCAAATCTATCTAACTATCAATCATATCTATCAAATGTATATTGCATCTATTGATCTATGTAATTCGTATCTATCAAATGTATATTGCATCTATTGATCTATGTAATTTGTATCTATCAAATGTATATTGCATCTATTGATTGATGTAATTCGTATCTGTCAAATGTATATTGCATCTATTGATCTATGTAATCTATGTATCTATCTATCAAATCTATCTATCTCGTGGCCGGACTGTTTTGTGACAGCCACTTGTGTTTCGGCCAAATTTGAAGTAGGAGGACCGACCAAGCATCTTTTTCCATCTGCCGCTTCCTAAAATCCATGCCATATACCCCTCCCCCGATAAGGGGAGTAACAGATATTAAACTGCTAAGAATAGTACTACTTAACACACCACTCATATCTGGTGGCACAATAGATTGCACGGGCAGTGCCCCAAATTTGAAGCAGGAGGACCGACCGAGAATCTTTTTTCATCTCCCGGTTCCGAAAATCCATGCCATATACACGTCCCCTGGCGCCGCAACTGCCTCTGGGAACCTTACCATGGGTCCCAGGACGCACGTCTTGTAATTCTCTGTCTGGTGAAATTATATATCTATCAAATCTATCTATTTATCTATCAAATCTATCTAACTATCATTCGTATCTATCAAATGTATATTGCATCTATTGATCTATGTAATTCATATCTATCAAATGTATATTGCATCTATTGATCTATGTAATTCATATCTATCAAATGTATATTGCATCTATTGATCTATGTAATTCGTATCTATAATTCATATCTATCAAATGTATATTGCATATATTGATCTATGTAATTCGTATCTATCAAATGTATATTGCATCTATTGATCTATGTAATTTGTATCTATCATATGTATATTGCATCTATTGATCTATGTATCTATCTATCAAATCTATCGATCTGGTGGTTGTGCAAATGGACTGTTTGCGGTTGTTTGCGGTGCGTTACACGGGGAGTTTGGTCTGTCACTGTGAAGCAGGCGTAACCCTTACACTACCTGATCGATACAACATCATACCTGATGTTTTAAAGCACGTTATTCCAAACAATTTAGGAATGTTAGGTGATTTATGCCCTTTATGGCTTAAAACCAGACTCTGCATCAAATATGTAATTTTCCGTGGGAGTTTTGCTATGGATCCCCCTCCGGCATGCCACAGTCCAAGTGTTAGTCCCCTTGAAACAACTTTTCCATCACTATTGTGGCCAGAAAGAGTCCCTGTTGGTTTTAAAGTTCGCCTGCCTATTGAAGTCTATGGCGGTTCACCCGGTTCGCCGGTTCGCGAACCGAAATTTTTAGGTTCGCGACATCACTAATTGTAAACGCCTTTGCAGCAACTGTGCAACCAACAGACAAACAGTGTGCATATCTTCTGCTTGCAAGCTAGATAATTAAGGCACAACACCAAAGCTCTTATATCACAATACTATTTGTTCATACTAGAACTTTCCTAACTTTAGTACACAGAAGTCGCCTATTTGACTTTATGAAGACAACACTGCTATCTAGTGGCTAATCAACCAAAACTGCACTTGTACTCACACAAATTAATTGGCGCTTACAGCCCTTGTTAGGGAAGTCAGAAAATATATAACAATTCTAAAACAATTTAAAAAAACTAAAACTGGATATGCGGAATTAGAGAGTTATGCCACAATTGAACACAATTAATTCACAAAACCATATTAGCCTAAAACTATAAAAAAACCAAGCAATTTACAATTTGCAATTTGCAATAGAAAATTTTAAAATCTTTAGGTATGTCTATATGTTAAAAAACGTTAAAGAACGTAACCACACTGCAATGTCCCAGAATAAGGATAAGTACACGAAGTCCGATGCTGCTGTTTCACCAAATGTATCCATCACACCAAATGGTGTAGGGCAGAAACTTTACTCCAAAACAAGAAAAAGCGCAAAAACAGACTCAAGTGCCGTAGTCAAAAATCACATAATGCATGCACTGTAGAAATGCACTTACAATGTTTAATTAAATATGAGCAATTAGAAACAAGTAAAAGCATTACATTCTCAGATGCTTAATACTCAGACAGTCTTATCCACTTTCCCGGTCCCCTGATCGAGCCTATCGGCGTGGTCTGTAACCAGCGTTCCTCACAGATACCGTCAGATAAATCTTTGCTGACACTGGGAACTCTGCCTCCGGAACTACGGTACTCAGATAGTCCAAAAAGGCCTTTGAATTACCTCTACCTTTGTCCGCTAATGTGCAGACTTTTTCAAGAAGGTGGAAATTAAAGTAAATTAAAGTATAAACACACAAAATCTTTTTTTAACAGATAATCAAGGCAGCAGACCCTCTCAGAGCTTCCTAAGTATTCAAGTATCCTTTCTTGTCTTCATAGACAAATTTTAACTGTGATTATTTTTTATTATGTATTAGGTTTGTAACATAGCCTATACCTTAGCTGTTTTATTACTTTGAGACTGCGGAAAATATGCACATTTTTGGATATTCTCCTAACCCATAACAAGCAAATGTTTAATATTGTTGTGTTTGTGAAATCTGTTTCTTACTATAACCTGTACACTGGGAGCTTCCCTGCCACACATTTACTGAGACGAAACCTACTAGAAAATCTTAGTCTTAAATCTTATTCCCCCAAGTGCCTATCTAGGGTTGCTCCTGGCCTTAGATTGCCACCTGGCCCCTACAATATCATACTTTTGTCACTATACCTCTTATAGCAAGGGTTTTACTGCACCATTGTTATGAATATTGTCCACCCCCTCATCAACATTTTTGTACCATGTCTACTATACACTTAGCAATTTCAGAAGCTGTTACTGTTTCGGATGCCAATAGACCTTCTATTTCCAGATAAGCAAAAAACTTGCATTGCCTTAGACATGTTGAAATCTTGTGGTAAATTTGTTTTATTGCTTGTGACTTCATGGTGTCAAGATTTGGTAATAGTGGTTATACCCTTTTTCTCAGATCAAGCCCGGGGTGCCCAAAAGCCAACCAGCCATGGACAGTTCCATCTGCCAAACCACGTAGTAAGTTTCCTTCATAACCTCCTCATACATGCCTATTTAGCAAAATCAACTCACACACAATACTCCAAGATACGCGTGTTATCATCCATCAAACACCAACATGGCTATGAAATATAAAATAACCTCTTGGAATATCGGAGAAATAACTTCCCCCTCAAAAAGGAGTATGATACTACATCATCTTAATACACTGTAGACAGACATAGCACTACTCCAAGAAACCAGATTGTCGGCTCCAGAACAGGAAAAGCTAAAATCCAGGTGGGTGTGTCAAATTCTCTATACACCAACAGAAAACGTGGAGTAGCAATATTGGTTAGAAAGGGACTTCTAGTTTCTTTTGCACAGACTGAAATAGATGAAAAGGGCAGATACATCATTACGTTAATGCACATCCATACTTTTACCTATTTAATATGCAATGTTTATGGCCCCAATGTATATTGTCCCAATTTTTGGCAAACTTGCCACATATGACAACACACCAATAATTATTGGGGAAGATTTCAATCTAGCACAAACATTACCCTTAGATGGATTCAAAGACCCTATGATAGCTACCACAAACAAAAAAGATATTTCAAGATATAAGAGGGAAGTACAATTAATGAATACGTTTAAAAAAACCTTGGGTCTGGCAGACACCTGGAGAGCACAGAACCCACACAAAAGGGATTACACTTGCGTCTCTAAATCACACAATACACTATCTTGGATTGATTTCTTCCTAACTTCTACCACTTTGACATCTCAAATTCATTCACCCACTATAGGACAAACAACAATTTCAGATCATGCACCAATCCATGTGATCTTTCAACCACTAACGCAGAAACACACAGATAAAACGTGGTGGTTCCCCTCTTACCTATATAACAACTTGGAATTTCGACAACATCTTAAAATGTCCTGGATACAATACGCGACTGATAATGACCAACACACAAATAACCTAGATTTATTCTGGCATGCCTCCAAGGCTGTCATGAGAGGGCACATCTTTCACTACACATTAAAATAAACTATCTAAAAAAAATAGATAACAACTTTCTGTCACAACTCACAGAAGCCTATAACAATTACCTTTCCAACCCCTCACATACAACAAGACAAAGATATTACGATCTTACAAAAACTAGAGACACCTTTTTAACCCAGGAAGAAAATAAATACAACATCCATAGGCAAGGCCATTTCTATAGACATGGCAATAAAGCAGGCAAGCTATTGGCCAACCTAATTAAAATACACAATCCCAGATCTTATGTAATGTCCCTTAAAATACAGTCAGGCACTACATCACACACAAAAGAAATTATGGCAGAGTTTGTCAAATATTACCAATTCCTATACTCAACAGACCATAGATACAGAGAAGAAAGCTAAATTTTGGGAAGACATTACAGTCCCTACCTTGACAGATGACCAAAGAGAAAATGTAAATGCTCCAATAAACATACAAGAAATATCCAAAGCAATTAAACATCTTAAATTAGGAAAGGCAGCAGACCCAGACAGGTTACCTGCTGAATATTAACTATTGAAAGATGACATCACATCAGCCCCATTCTAGCATCTTTATACTCAGAATACCTTGACAGATAATACCCAGCCCAATGCACGCTTTACAGAACCTAATATCTGCGTCCTACCCAAACCTGACAGAAATCCCACCCTCACTTCTTCTTATAGACCAATCTCACTGCTCAACAGTAACTATAAGATACTAACAAAGATACTTGCAGATAGATTAGCATTGCTTCTCCCCACACTTGATCATCCTGACCAAACGGGAATCATAAGGAAAACCCTGGCAATATCTTCCTATTACTGGTATGAATCTCGCTCAAACAATCAAATCTTCAGGACACATGCTTGCTGGCGCTAGACACCGAGAAAGCTTTCAACAGGATTGAATGGGATCACCTATGCACAACCATGACACAATTTGGCGAGACTGGCACTTTTTTCAATCTAATACAAAAATTGTACACTGCCCCTAAAGCTTCGATAATAATAAATGGAGGATTGTCCTCCCCTTTGGGTTTACAAAGAGGGACCTGACAGGGATGTCCCCTTTCCCCTCTACTCTTTGACCTGGCAATAGAGCCACTGGCCTGTTATATTAGACAACATAGTGAAGGAATAGACATCAAGGGTCGTAGACAACACCTTTACCATTGTATGCAGATGACCTCCTCTTATTTCTAAGAAACCCAGAGTCAAATGTACCCAAACTCCTCGATATTATTAAAACATTCAGTACCTTTTAAGGATATAAAATCAATAAAGATAAATCAGAGGTCATCTGGTTGAAAAATTTACATAACATAATACACTCGAAAACACCGGCCTTCAAATAACAGAGGGTTCTACCTTGGCATACAAATGCACATAGATCCAAATAAAATATTCTCACTAAACATAAGCAAAATAATCTTAAATGTAAAAAATCTACTACAAGGTTGGGACAAACATCCCCTATCAGTAACTGGTAAAATACACCTTTTTAAAATGGTAGCCCTACCTAAGTTACTTTACCCTTTACAGATGCTACCCCTGCTTTTTATGCAACGGGATCTCCAAAACAATACAATCAGCTTTAGGTCAATTTATTTCAAAATGGAAAAAGCAGAGGATAGGCAGGTCTAGTTTGGTCATGCCATTCACTAAAGGGGGGCTGCGCCTTCCAGACATTCTTTGGTATAACTGGGCGACATTGACAAAAATAGTGTTGGATTGGCTGGTTGGAAATGAACAATTTCACAATACCTACACTAGAAGCAAGTCTTCTTCACCTAATACACCAGCCTTTTTATCTCATGCAAAGCTAAACACTTTGCCTCCAGAAATTCAGTCACATGTGCTATACAGAGATCCCTTAAGAGTCTGGGACAAGGTATGTAAGCTGTGGGGGATACAATTTACTACCAGCAATTTCCTCCCTATTCAAGGTAATTTACACTTTTTTCCGGGTTACACCACAGAAGTGTTTAAAAATTGGCAGACAGAAAACCTCTTCAATCCATTAACGCTTGAAATTCACTCCTTTCCAGAGTTACAAACCACATACTAACTCCCGAACACACATCTGATAGGTCTATGATTACGGCACTTATGTTATGTTATTTAAAAAAATGGAAAATGAGAGGAAGGGTCTTGAGCTATGGCCTCCTTACCGAACAAATACAGGACTGTAACAAATCAATCACTGGACTTAAGATGGAATAATACTTTATCAATGTCTTGTATTTGATACAATGTACAAATTTTCCTACATATGTACCATGTTTCTCATTGCTGTATGCTCGTGAGAGTTCCTTTCTCACTGAATAAACAAAGTTTTAAAAATATATATATTTTAAAGTACAGTTACCCTGATAATAAAAATTATTTTAAATTTTTTTTGCATATAAAAGTTATAATATAAAAATATATATATTTTAAAGTACAGTTACCCTGATAATAAAAATTATTTTAAATTTTTTTTGCATATAAAAGTTATAATATAAAAATATATATATTTTAAAGTACAGTTACCCTGATAATAAAAATTATTTTACATTTTTTTTGCATATAAAAGTTATAATGGCTGAAAGATATGAGGTCCCAGGTGATAGAAAAAAAAGGGCTGCAAAGGGCTTTAACATAGAGATGTAAATCCCCTTAACAACCAAGGACGTACCAGGTACATCCTACAAAAAAACAGTCTTTAAAGACCACGGACGTGCCTGGTACGTCCTCAGGGGTTTTAAGTGGTGGAAGACATTGTGATAGCTTCCAGGGAATTGTAGCGATGCCTCGATATTGAGGCATCGTGCAATACCCTTTCTTAAGCAACCAATGCAGAGAGGGCTACTCTGTGGCCCTCTCTGCATTGGCCAGCGATAGTGCCGATCGTTGGTGACGTGGGAGGGCTTGGAGGGAGGTGGGTTGGCGGCCTATCGCTGGAGAAGGCGGGAAGAAAGCAGGAAGGGGGCTTGAAAGGGGGCGTGAGTGGGTGCGACCGCTACACCATGCTACATCACGGAAGTGAGTGGGAAGAAGGGTGGAGGGGGAAGGAGGAGAGGAGGATCCATGTTTGTAAAGGGATCTGGGAGGGGGGGTTTCTAATGAGGGGAGGCAGCTACACTATGGAAAAAAAGTTTTTTTTTATTGATTTTAAACCTACACAATAATTAAGAGCAAACTGGGTACTGGCAGACAGCTGCCTGTACCTAAGATGGCGGCAAATAGTTAGGGGGGGTTAGAGAGCTGTTTCAGTGGGCTTTAGGGAGGTTGGGTGGTAAGGGGGGATCCTATACTGCAGAAAGTATATAATAAAAAAACAAACATACAAAAAAAAACTTTCATTTTAGTACTGGCAGACTTTCTGCCAGTACTTAAGATGGGGGTGACCATTGTGGGATGGGGGAGGGAAGAGAGCTGTTTGAGGGGGTCAGGGAGGGCTCAGGGGTGGGATATGTCAGGTGGGAGGCTGATCTCTACACTAAAACTAAAATTAACCCTACAAGCTACCTAATTAACCCCTTCACTACTAGGCATAATACAAGTGTGGTGCGCAGTGACATTTAGCGGCCTTCTAATTGCCAAAAAGCAATGCCAAAGCCATATATGTCTGCTATTTCTGAACAAAGGGGATCCCAGAGAAGCATTTACACCATTTGTGCGATAATTGCACAAGCTGATTGTAAATAATTTCAGTGAGAAACCTAAAGTTTGTGACAAAGTTTATGATTTTTTTTTATTTGATCGCAATTGGCGGTGAAATGGTGGCATGAAATATACCAAAATGGGCCTAGATCAATACTTTAGGTTGTTTACTAACATATATACATGTCAAGGGTTATTCAGGGATTACTGACAGATATCAGTGTTACAATTTAACTATTGCTAATTTTGAAAGAAAATGGTTTGGAAATAGCAAAGCACATGTAAACATTGGGTATTTCTAAACTCAGGACAAAATGTTAAAACTATTTAGCATGGGTGTTTTTTGGTGGTTGTAGATGTGTAACAGATTTTGGGGGTCAAAGTTAGAAAAAGTGTGGGTTTTTTTTCAATTTTTATAGTAAATTATAAGATATGATGAAAATAATGGTATCTTTAGAAAGTC